>NW_026934046.1:0-11125 GCF_032062105.1 Saccostrea cuccullata | reverse complement strand
TGAATGGTCTGTAACATTTATGTGTCGATCTACATGTTCCAAACTTTTCTATATGGAAAAAGGATTTCCTGACATACATATATATAAATGCAATAGCTATAATATAGAGAATTTCTGTCTCACCCCTTTGAGGTTGTAACATCAGCTCGTGACCATATTTTTTTTTACATTTTAGTTTCATACCATGATCTTGCAGATTTGGAAATGAAATTATATCCCTCATCAAAAGCTACAAATCTTAACATTTAAAGTTAAACTCAATATATATTAATATACACATTTATGAGTATACTGGAGGCTACAGAATTTATTTAGTAATGAAGGTCTCCAGAGTGTTGATACTACACATAAATGTAAAAATAAAAATGCACTTTAGATCTCTTGCTTAATTTTTTTGTTACATATATTAATCTGCCAAATGCATGTACATGAAATGTTATAATTGAAAATGAAAGTAGAAATAAACTTTAAAAAAATTAGTTACTGTGTTAATCAGCTGTTATTTCCATTTGGTATCATTTCACCTAATTGTTTAACCATCTTCTTTTTCCATTATAATCATAGATATAACCCTTTTACATTTTTCACACATTGGCTTACATACAGACCGTTATAGCACTAACGGTTTACCATGAGCCCTAAGCAGATATATAAATGTCAGCATGTCACGCGTAATAAAATAAATATATATTCTGATCATTTGTAGACACTTCTTTCTTGTGTGTATATAAGCTAGTAAAACAACAACAGCTACATAAAAATACCATAGATTAAACTAGTGCTAATTGTAACGGGGACCGTTACAGATGTTCCCCAAACGCTCCCCAACTCCCTTTTGGTGTCATATTCCCTGTAAGCTTCATTAAATAAGACAAACTCTATGCATCTGAGATTTTGACAACATTAACAAAGAAGTGTACAAAAATCATTTAAACTTTAGCATTGCACGCGTGCACATGTGAATGCATTTGCGTCATGACCATATCATCTTGTCTACACAATCTATATTTTTAATACACTGAATATTAAAGTATTTAATCCAAAATTATTTAAAAAATACGCCCATTCAAGTGTATGTTTGATTTTACTCATTTCACGTGCACGCACGTGCATACATGAGCATGGTGACCATACCTTCTTGTAGAAGTCCATTACATCTATCTATGTTCTAAATTCCACCCCGTTTGGGTGAAAACTAAGGGAGTTATAGCTGTTTAAAGTTTCAGCCAATCAGATTGCAGCACATGTACACGCAGTTGTATGCATGTGCATGGTTACCATACCTACTTGTAGAAGTCCATTATATCTATCTATGTTCCAAATCCCATCCTTTTTGGTTGAAAACCAAGGGAGTTATAGCTATTTAAAGTTTCAGCCAATCAGATTGCAGCGCACGTGCATGCACGTGTTTTCATGATAATTGCTTTATTTCATGTTGTAGGATATCCTAATGCATGGCTATGTTCAAAATTTCAAAGTATTTCGTCAAAAAACAAGAAAGATATTGAGACTTTAGTTGCAGCCAATCAGAGCGAAGTGCACGTGCATGCGCGTGAGATCTTGCTATTTTCACCATGTCGTCATGTCTATACTACTAATATATCCTCACATTATGAGTTTCAAAGCGTTTCATCTAAAAATAGAACAGTTGTGGCTATATCTATTATATTGGTCATTTCACGTGTTGCACGTGCACGCTCTTGCAAGCACGTGCGCGCAAAATGACCTTGATTCCGCAAATCTACATAACATGTCTACTAACCCTAAAAAGGTTTTACCTACATCGGACGAACAGTTTACAAGATCATTCCCGGACAAAAAAGTTCCAGGAAGAAGAAGAAGAAAAATAATAATAATAAGAAACAGAGTAAAAACAATATGTTCCCCAACTTCGTTTGGGGAACATAATAAACAACTTACCGTCTTACCTTTTTAAACACTGGCGAGCTTGCATCATCATGTCAACATCCATTATCCACAAGTTGTACTTCGTTAGATTCGGACTATTTTCTCGCAGTTTATTATTAAATTTTGTAAATGCTGTTAAAATATATTTTATTTCGAAGTAAAGGTTATTTTATCAATAAAAGCAATTTAAATGAATTCCTTTAATTTTTAAAGATTTTTTGTAAATTTATTCTGCAAAGGACGACTACTCCCTTCGAAAACTGGTTCCCGGCCCCGTAACCTAGACGTTAATGGACGAGTTTACCATGTTAAATCTCCGTAGACTTTGAATTTGCCGCCGTGTGTATACACTGGTTGACCTCGAGGGTTCGGATAAACGGAGGAAGGTTGGAAAAAAAATGATCTATTAATCGTAACTGGTTTAAATGCCAAGGTATTTATATATTTTGAGATATTATGCGAAAAGTGCTTACAGTAACATGGTGGGACAGACTATAGTAACGTGGCCATGTCTAAACTCGACTCTAATCTATGCTATATCAGAGGTTCATCCACTCCAGAGGAACGACAGACAGCTGAGCCCTACAAAATGTGGCTATTGGTACAAGAGAATGGAACAATTGTCTCTGGAGAGTGCACATGTGTTGCGTATGTACTAGATCTATTATACAATAATTCGTCGCGGACGTTTGAGAAAACATTGGATTGAAATTATAATTCTAGGTTGTGACATGATATCAGTGTTTTTCTTAAATGTTGGCTGCTCTATAAGCATTTTATATTTATACAGATCAGAATTTTCTATCCAATGTTTTTAAAAGAAAAAATTATCAGATTGCGGAAATAACTAACTGTTCTCCAGAAGAAAAGCTGTAATGATTTTTTAAAAAGTATAATATATTTTTTAAAGCATTCAACGATTCGCAAAATTAAAATTCTGCATGAATCAATGGTATTTTTTTTAAACGATAGCAAAGGTATCAAAGCATGAATAAAGATGCCAAATTTTGACTTCATAATATAAATAGCAGTACCATAATTTTTTTTGTAGTGGTGATGGTACATGTAAGCATATTGCTGCTTTGCTGTTTGGACTTCAACAATTTTGCCTAGGACTGAATGATCGAACAGAGATTGGTGTCACTGATAAAAAGGCTAAGTGGACAAATCCTGTGAGGTCAACAAGACCAGTAAAAATTACTGACCTTGATCTAAGACAGCAACCAAACAACCAACCTCAGCCCATGGCATGTGATGAAGAATACACACCTGTTACTAATGAACAATTAAACAATCGAACTGAAAAAGATATATACAAACTTTTAAAAGCAGAAAAATTGGCTGCATGTGCAGCATATACCCTATCTGATAGTTCTGATTCTGAGTATGAATTTGAAGAAAGTGTGTGTGAGAATGTGACTGAATTTGCTCAAAATTTTTATGTGATGAATCCAAATGCTTCCTTTGAAGAATTTGTTGATGGTCTTAGAGTTTATTTTGACAGAAATCTTGCAGTCAAAATTTCAAAATGTACAGTTGGTCAAAACTCA
The DNA here is from genome assembly GCF_032062105.1 of Saccostrea cuccullata. NCBI lineage: Eukaryota > Metazoa > Mollusca > Bivalvia > Ostreida > Ostreidae > Saccostrea > Saccostrea cuccullata. Next base: position 7,667 of record NW_026934046.1, on the reverse strand, counting down.
TCAGATGTATGGCATCATCAAAGAGCAGGTCGCATTACTGCATCATCTGTGTTTAACTGCCTGCATTTCAGTGGTCGGAATGAAAATGGTAGCCTTGTTACACAAATTCTTTGTAAAAAATATGCTACTTCAGAATCTAATTGTATTCCTGCACTTGTACATGGTAGGAAATATGAAGCAAAAGCTAGAGATATGTATTTGGAGTTAAATGGGAAAATTCACACTAATCTAAGATATTCCAGTGCAGGCCTGATAATCGATGATGAGCTTCCTTTCATTGGTGCCTCACCAGATGGTTTACTAGAGTGTGATTGTTGTTTACCGGGGTGCCTCGAAATTAAATGTCCATACAAGTATAAAGATAAAAATCCAAAGGAGGCAGCAGCATGTGATTTAAAAAATTTTGAACTAAGAAATGGATTTCCTGTTTTAAGGAAAAACAGTAACTCACCATATTATTGTCAAATGATGTGTCAAATGGCTGTTACAAAACGTACCTATTGTGATTTTATTTTGTACACACACTCAGGAATTTTTTCTGAAAGAGTGTTCTTCAATGGACAAATATGGGAATGTATGAAAGAAAAAATTGTCAAGTTTTATAAGACATTTATATTTCCAAAAATCATCATCAACTGAATTTATTATTATGCAATTTATATTTAAAAAATTAAAGAAATTGTTCGAAACATATCCAAATCAGTCATTTTTTTTCCTACATGCTTTGAATATTGCAGACTTAGTGCAGCATTACGGAACACTGATAAAAAAGATTTGTCCTTCATATAAACTTTTAATCAGTAAATCTGTAATAATAGATATGTCAATATAACAGTACATAACAGATAACACTAACATAAAACTTCCTTCATTCAAAACAGTGAACTAAATAAATATCAAATAAATAATGTGAAAGAATGAACTTTTGGCACAAAATTTAAGTTGTTGCACTTGTAATGTTATAGCACTTGCAAACAATAATCATGGTATTTTATTTACTTAGTTAGAAAATCTTATTTTTTCTGAACTTTGCTGACAAGGGGAGCCATAAAATTACAAAAAATACCCGCTACTTGTAAGGCTTGATTTGCAACAGACAATGATTTTATGTACATAATACCATCAAAGAATTTGTAACTTTTCAGTCTCTGAATTGCACGCTCCACATGAATGCGCAATGAGGCAATGTTTTTCGACTCCTTAATTTGTTTAGATGTCAAGTATTTGCCTTTTCCATACTGACATGGCCGACAAAATGGTGGCATATTCAGCTGGGCTCCCCTTTGAAGAAGGAGGTCATTAATTAGAAATCCGCGATCTGCCATAACATGATCACCTCGCTGAATAAGATCTAGAAATCCACTTCTCAGAGTAATGCTGCGATCTGAAATGTTTCCAGACCATAATTCAGATATGAATGTAAAGGCCCCATTTGGTGAAATCCCAACCAGTGCTTTGAAAGTGTTCTTGTTTTTGTAATTTGACCAAGTTCTGCTCTGAGCTGAAGGATTCCTCGGACGTTGAACAAAGATCTCTGTTGCATCAATTATGACTCTTGTGTTTGGGTATTTTAAACGGAAGGAAAGAGGCATATGCTTTTTTATTTTTTGCCTTGATGGCCACTTAAGTAATGGTTTTAATTGCTGATCTAGGAAACACATCCATGTGGTGAATATGGAAGAAACTGTGGACTGAGACACACCAAACAAAACTGAACAGAACATGGTGTTCAGGCCTAAACGCAGACGAAGTAGTGCCAAAATGAATTCTTCAAATAACTGCAGTTTTCTTTGTTTACCAGGTCTCCTTAAATTTTCTGAGTGCCACTTTTTTTCATGACTTGATGATCTACGAGTCCAATACTTCATACTGGAAGCTGCGCCATTCAATATGTCGAACAAACCCTTTAAAAACAGAAGAGAAGGCAGCCCAAGAAAAAGTCTTACATGGTTGTCACACTTCGTTAGTTTATCTATTAAAATCTCTCGGAAAAGTTTGTCTTTGTTTTGAAGTTTGGATTCAACTTCCTTTCTTTGTCTTTCACTTTCATTTAACTGATTTTTCAGTTGTGTGTTTTCCTCTTGAAAAGCCACTACCCTCTCCTCAAGTTGTTCACAATGAACCTACAAAGTTAAGCACACATTAAATTTTTTTTAAACAAACATTAAAAACAATAGAGAATACGTATTTGCTCAAACACCCTGTACATGTATTTATGTGACATAACATGAAATAATTTTAAAAAAAAACAATTGCTCTGCTGTAAAAATACCTTCAGATGCCTATTTTCATGTTCCAAATTTGTTATTTGGGTATCAGCATCTGCCCAGTCTGTGTCACTAAGATGAGATGAACCTGACACAGGACTCGCTACATATGGGTGGTCATGTTGCATGATACCAGGTAGGGAATATGGTGTATCAGTTGTAATTGGAACTGTGAAAGAAAAATACATATACAAAAGCATATTTTTATGCATATGAAAATATACTGGTTATGATCTTTTTGGATATATTTGTTATTATTGATTATGCAAGTTTCTTTAATCCAGACATTTCTGATAATAGAAAAAAAAACATAGATAAATGACAAACTTTTTAAACAAAATCAAAGAAGTGTTATGTTTTTAGTTATTTTTAAGAAAACTGTGTCTTCCAACCTTTTCCTCCTTCCTTGTCAGGAATAATGATTTCATGCTGTATGCCTTGATATAACTCTGCCACTGGTACTGGCTGGACAAATACACTAGTCTGTGAAGTCCTTTGTTTTTTTCCTTCAGAGTGACTTTCATTTCTGCACGTAAAATGTTTGATTAACAGTTTTTATTACAACATAATTCATGCTATATAAAAAGATATTTGTGTGTGTGTGTTTCTGAATGAAATTTAGATATTGATTATTCATGCAAATTATATTGAATATATTCTTTACGCAAGAAATTAATATGTACTCTTGTTTCCTGTCACCCGAGCTACCCTAATATTTTACCCTGCAACCCTAACTTTTTTTTATATTCATTGGGGGGAGGGGGGGCTATTTTCCTGAAATACTAAAGTCACCCGGCCAACAATATTAACAGAGCTAATACATCTAAAGTGCACAGGATACCTTTATTTTATAAATCTTTATTAATAAACCTGCTCTGTAAAGTGTAAACATACTGTTTTCTTGTTATTACATGATACATATTCTCCATCCATTGAGCTATGAAATTAATTTTTTCCCTACCTACCTACCCTATTTCTTTTTTGGTCAGGGAACAGGAAACAAGGATATATATTTTCGTTTGGCCTAATAATCTGATAATAGAAATATGGGTATCACATTTTTATGTAAAATTATCATTGATCGAGAAGCTAAAATACAAACCCCTGGGAAGATGAAGTACTGTTGTATTTTGAAGTCAATGTTTTCCTCTTTCCTTGACCCTGGGCCTGGTCATGCATGTAGTTATTATATTCAAATAAAGTTGGTATTGGGTTAGTGTCAGTGGGTCTTCCATCTACAAAATGTCTGGAGCATACTGCGTGCCAATGATCTGTGTTACTAGGTTTGAAATTTTTACGACGTACCGCATTTATCCACTGGCGCCGAAGTTTTGGATTTTTAGTTGCGGAAGGCAATACATAAAAATTGACAACATTTCCATTTTTATCTACCATATGCGGGTATTTACTGAGTCTGTTAGATTTCCTGGAGTCATTGTTACATCCCACGGCAATACAATGGTAATTTACCATGGTTATTTGCAGGTAAGACGCGGTTATTTGACATCATAAGACATGACAAGTTCTGCAGCGCGTCCTTGTTTACAAAATGTTGCCCAAGTTCACGCCAAAAACGAGATCTCGTTAGACACACTAAATATTAAAACCGCGACGGAATTAAAGACGAAATAATAGTTCCGATGTTGGCTATTGTTATAGAAGAAGACAACAGAGAACCATGTCTTTTTACAACAACTTCCTTTCTTGTTACTTGTCAATGATTTTCAGAAATTTATGAAATTTTAGGACTGTCATATTATTTAATGGGTCTGGGAAAACTAATATTTCAAAATTAAACCGGCAGTTTTATCAACTGGACAGTGTAAACATAACCTGTGAGATGCAAGCAAAGCGAAATTTTATAAATATCATTACAAAAATATACATGTACATGACTTATTAATTTAACATACAAGTTTATTTGCAAAGAATCATTTTCATAACTTGCTTCACTTGCAAAGCTCACAGGTTATGTTTATACGCTGGTTTATTGAGAAAACTGCAGACTCCTGTGGATTTACTAATATTCTGCATGTTCTCATTTATACTTTATGAGCAATTTGAAAATGTTGATCAAAAGTTTAAGGCATTTGATGTGTGTATATATGATGTAAAAATAGAAGCTGAATGATGTGTACATGTACATGTATATCAAATGATATTTTTCATTTCACATTATGATAAAAAGCAAGACAAGAAAGATATATTGACAATTTGACATACATTAGTTTACGTTTACTTATTTAAATCAAAGAAAAATTTCTGAAAACAATTGTAAGGTAGACAAACATGATCGAGAGCATGATTATGCTGACTATTCAGAGTTGTTCCTCTTTCCTTACTTTTAATAAAATCTTTATGGAATGATGTTTAAAATAAATGGAAATGCTCACAGTTAAAAATCATGGATTTTGTATCATTCATATATTTAAAATGTAAAGGTAATCATGAAAGAGGTAAAGATTATACAAACTGTGATTGTCTCAAACTTACAAAAAATATAATTCTGTTAACAGAGCATAAACCATGGACCCCTGGAAATTCCGAAGGTGGGTTCAGCTCCAGGAGGATCCCCTGTCAATCAGTCCCACCAATCATGACCCCTGATTTATTGATCAGGTATACAGAGTATTCCTAAGTTAAAGTCAGTACAAAGTCAAAGATACAACAGTTGTATAACTGGAATGTAATTTGTTAGTCAAAATAAGACCCTGTGCCACTCACAGCAAGTTATATTCCCTAACAAGATCATAATAATGATGAAAAAATTAAAGAAAAGGCTTAAGCTGACTTTAAACAAGATTGTTGAAATTCCTGTGATATCAACTTATCTGTCAGTAACTTGTCTTTTTTTTGGAAATGAATGTACTCGGATGATGCTCGTGAGTATCAAATAAATTTGTAGACAATGTAATGCTATATGCAGGTGATAGTAGAATATTTCCGCGAAAATAAGGACAGTTATGCTGATGATGGAACAGCTGAATTATCTGATTGTTTATACTATTTTAGTTGTTAGCTGGGCTATGAGACAGAGCAATTATGGATCTTTGGAAATACAAGAAGTGGGCCCATTAAAGAGTAAGCATTCCATGTAAAAAATGTATTTCATTTGCATGTATTGTACACTCATCATTTTTGGACCATATTTAAGCTATAATGGTTGAAGACCAGAAAAGTTTATGTGATAGTAAGGTATCCATTGTCCATCTGTCTGTCAATTAACAATTTTTCAAAACGCTACTCCTCCTACAGTTTTGGTCTGATTTCATTATAATTTGACACTCAACTAGACTACACTAAGATACATAATTCTGTATATTGATTTTTGAATTCAGTGAACGATGTTGCCATGGCTACTAAAAATTAATTCTTTACATTGGTTTTTGATTTCAATGAACAGTGTTGCCATGGTTACTAAAAATAGAAATTTCTTTGAAATATTTTTAAAATTCTACCCCTCCCACTGCAATAATTCATGCCAAGAAAAAGACTAAACCAATGACATTTTTAAAAAAAATTACAGCAAAACTCGTTTAGTACGAACACGGATATAGCGAATTTACGGTTATAGCGAAGTTATTTTGGATCCCCGACTATATAAATTTAACGTATTCCTTATATGGATATAACGAATTACGGATATAGAGAAGTAAATTCATAGGTCCCTATGACTTCGTTATAACCGAGTTTTACTGTATTGCTTTTTCAAGTTCAAATGCTACTTTTCTCTTCCTTTATTTTAAGTATAAACCAGTGGAACTACAGTCTCGTCAGAGACTTCTGGTTTTTTTTAAAGAACAAAAAATATTAAAAGTATTAATTTATAAACAATCAATTGTTTGAATACACTGTTTTATTTTTTAGAATGAAAGAAGTGCACCTAAAAAGGATATCTGTATGCTGCATAGTGCAGTGTAACTAATCCCCACCAGCAGTATGCTTCTGCAAGGTTTTGGGTAGATCTTTTATCATGAGTCACAGACATGAGAGATGAATGGGGTAACTGTTCACATGCTGTTTTAAAGGTGCTCTATAACCAGAAAAAAAGTCTAGACCACACAAACTCTGTTCTGAAATCTTGCTTGATTGAGAAATACAATCATCACCATATTCAGGTGTTTATTGTCTTTTGAACTCATTGACATGCTTTATCTATTTGTGAAATGTGACAAAAAGTCTAACTGCATGGTCATTATGTGATTTTTCTATGTTCAAATATTTACTTTATACAGCAATATAAATAAACTTTTTTTTTACATTGCAGTATAAATATAAAGTAAATATTTGACAATGTATGGTCATTTTATATTTTTAATCAAACAGATGTAGAACTATATAATTGGACTGTTTTTGGACAAACATGAATATGACACAAAAATGACATACAGAGTACTGTAAATCACTTTTTTATTCGTGAGGACTTTATTTTCGCGTAATTACGCGAGACAATGCGTTCGCGAAAATTTAATTCTCGCGTATAAAAGTATTTCCTTACGATTATATTGAGGAATAACAACTATTCGTGAAAATTATGTCTCGCTTACAAAGAGTCAATGACAATCTTGCGAAAATAAGGTGTCGCGATTATTTAGTGATCTACAGTGCTTCAATATTGTCATTACCACTTGCAAAATTAATGAATTTTTTCCATCTATTTGAAATGTTTGTTTGTTATAAGGTTTAAATAATGTAAATTGTGGAGAGAAAATCAAATTCTATTTGAATTATTATTACAGGTATAACTTTGCTGTAGGTAAATGAGATAACAGGTAACCTGGACGAGTTTAAATGATACTGATAAAAGAGAGGGGATGTTCCACTGTAGATCCTATCACTGCCTCCGATCCAAAAGACAGATTGGTGCTAAAACAAATTAAGTCTAACGCCTTGTATAATTCAAGACTGTGCTTGCATAATTCATTGCCCAAGTGAATGGTTCCATATGGAACACTTGCTTATCCCAATGTATTGTTCACCATTATGCGTAATGACAACACGTAATTTAATCTCAGCACACATAGATTAAGGTGGAAATCTGTTCCATTCAGTTCAATCAGCAGTGCTGACCCATGAAAATTTGACAATAAAGCAGAAAATGTCTTGATAGACATGAATAAACAAATATTTGATCTTGTTTCATTGTGAAGTTTTTAAATAGCTATAGTCTAATTAATAAGCAGGTGTATTGTTGAACTAGAGGAAATAACATATAGCTCTGAATGGGAGATTTGAATTACTTAAGTAATAGTTTTGCTTTGAATATTTCCTTGTTTTGTTGATTGTGATATGTTTATTTTTTTTAATTTCTATTTTTTTGTGTAGTGTAGACTTTTCTTTGCACAGACAAGCATTTTGGTGACTTAGGAAAGTGTTCATTGGTGGAGAAAGATGATCAAC
>NW_026934045.1:0-113245 GCF_032062105.1 Saccostrea cuccullata | reverse complement strand
AAATACATGTGTATTCATAAACGGGTGCCATAATTTTCTTTTTTTATACTGTAAGATTTGAGTGTAACTTGCAAAATATTATTTAACATCTTACAATTATAATTATTTAATGAAAGGAAACCTCTCCAGAGAGGAACAATTAGCATATAAGTTATTAAGAACACTTAATTAGTTATGAACACTCGCGATTTGTTATTTGCATCAATGTAATGCATAGAAATGGACTAACAATAATGAACCCTCAATAATTCTAAAATGTACAAAATTTGTTCTTTTGACTACTGTCAAAAGTATACTGATAAAAAAAGTACGGGATACTGTAGTTCGGGATCAAAATGTTTACATACAAAGGGATACGAAATTATTTTGTATAATTTCTAAAAGGGACATGGACAACTCTTCAACTGATCTTCAAAAACAAACAAACAAAAAAAAAAACAAAACAAACAATTTCAATGCTTACAATTTCTAATTCAGGCAATCCAAATGATCAGCAAAAAATTGAACATCATTTTTGATTTACAAAGGAGATACAGAACTTGAAATTCTTCATGATGTAAACAAGGCTAATATATCATTGGCGCCGAAAGCAAAATGAAAGGGGGGCTTAGTGAAAGAGAAATTTTTTTCGAACGTACAAAAACTTGACAAGCAAAAAAAACAAAATTGAATATTTAACACGAAAATCCTATTTAGTGGGTATGGGGATTGGATCAAACTTCTTTCAGTACCAAACACTACCAATCACCCACTCACCGTTCTTTGACTACACTGCCTGTTGAAAGAGGGGGGGGAGGTGGGTTGGGGGGCAAAAACTACGCCCCAATGTTTGATACCTATATGATGTCTATCTTTACAAAATAGTCCCCCCGCTTCCGACGCCTATGTATATAGAAAATATCGTTATAAGTTTTACAGAACGAGATTTAGTAAATCACTAGAAACTATTTAATCATATTTAGAATTAACTTCTTTATTGAAAAAAAATATGCTTTGAAGTAGCAGATATTAGTATATGTATATTTATCGTATGTAAACAAAAACAGGGCACCGGCCTTGTTTAAAATGGAAAAATAAATTTGAAATTTATGAGCTGAAACTGTGGCCATGTCCCTTTAACGAGGAAGCTTTTCCAAAAAAAAAAGAAATTATCATCCAAACACAACAATCACAGACCCTCAAGGGATGTTACTAATGCTCAAAGGTTTTGTGCCGCGAATTTGCATGTCTCTGAATTGGATACACTCCAAAGAAAGATTCTGAAGAGAAAACAACATATAATCAATTGTTCAAGTCGTTAATTAAACAGAGACAGTGCGCAGTCAAACACAGGATGAGAAGTTACATGCCCTTGGCATACTGCAGGTTGGCACAAGACAGGTTGCTGTGGCTTGGTAGTAAGTGTCCAGATCACCAGGAATCGACTGCACAGCTTTTACTTACATGTCCGACATCCTCGCGTCATTCCCTGTTTAATGAATTGTCACATTAGGGACTTACGGTCCGACTCCAATGGTGTCACCATCAAATCTGGTATAATCGCCGATGGAACCACGCAATGTTCTCTGATGAGTCGAAGTTCACTGTGACTTCCTGGTTAGGCATAAGGGGGTTTAGCACCGGCATAACGAACGTTTCCATGACTTTAAACATGACTGGTATGGGGACGGATCTGTAATGGTGTCAAGAGGCATCACTGTTGCAAGCTGAACAAATTTACATGTTGTTGCTGGACGTGTCACAGGGTAGTGCAACCGGGACAACAACCGTTTTGTGCCGTGTCGACGTCGTTTTGACCGCCGTTTTATTTTCAAGATGACAAGGCGAGATGTCATAGGGCCATGATTGTAACAGAATATATCTAAAAGCAGAATATCACCACATTACCATGACCCACACACAGTCCGAACCTTTCTCCCATCGATGTCGGGGACATGTTTGAACAGAGCTACGCCGACGTCAACAACCTCTTGCCAATGTCCAAGAACCTGCCAGAGCATTGTAAAAGAAATGAAATAACCTACCCCAAATGACCTGAGACGTCTTTTTAAGACTATGCCACCCCAAATCCGAGCTTGTCTGGCCAACCGATGGGGTTTTACCCGCTACTGACTCACAATGGTGGTAGATGTGTGACCATGTGTTAGTGTCGACCCTTATTCTACTTGTACACAAGGTTTCGCATAAATTGACAAATGTTTCCTTTCTGTCATTTGTTTCTTTCCTGACCACTTCATGATCTGCATTTCTTTGTCCTTTTAAATCTAAAAAAAACCCTAATAGGAGTTCAGGAGTCAGAGTTTTTTCTAATTACCTTAACGGTGAAAATCGAGATTCAGAAACCTAATTTAACATCTACAAAAATTTTCCCCATTCATATTCCGAATGATAAATGGAATACTGCAAAATATGTCAATTCGGAAATCGAAATAAAAAAAAACAACATCTATTGGACACAAAGGATTAAATTTCAAAAGTTGAGTTGAGTTACCAACAGCAAAAATGAAGTGTTTCAAGAATGATATGAGATAACAAACAATAATCACGCTCAAACGTCCACTGAAACAAAACAGGTCGAAAGCAGAGCGAACACAGACCTCTAAAATCATGAGAAGTGATATCGGGTGCCATGAAGGAGTGAACATCCCCTGTCGTTTTGTCACAACTGCTTAGGGTTGCTAGTCATGATCGGACACACGGAAAATTCGTAGACAATTTAATGGGTAAATAATAGTCTGTCAATTAGTAGGAAAAAAGAGATGAGTGTGAAATCAAGAGGTTCTTGGACCACATCACTCACCTGAGCACTGTGGCTAGGAAAAAAGGAAAATCAATTCAGCATTGAAAAGCTTAGGTGGCCCCGACTTACCCCTAAAAGGGGTATGATTTAAACAATTTTGAATCTAAACTACCTAAGGATGCTTACATATTTCTGTGACTAACTTTGGCTGTTTTCCTATCAGTTTGAACTTTCAACACGGCAGGCACGTAGCAACGGGGGGGGGGGGGGGGGGGCTGGCCCCTCCACATTTTTTCCCAACATTACTTTTACTATTGAGAATGTTCATTGAAAGAGAGGTTGCCCCCCAGTTAATACTTCGGTAAGGTAATATTTGTTTGCAAAGAAATTGGTACTGAAAGAAGATGGTCATCTGAAAAAGTTGGCCACTACCCCCCCCCCCCCCCCCACCACCACCACCACCACGAAATAGGATTTTCGAGTTTGGGCTGGATTTTTTTTTCTTTTTTTTTTGGGGCAGTCAACTTTTCCAGGTAAGTAAAAAAAAAATTGCCTGGCTGCCCCCCCACCCTCCGAATTTCTAAAACGATGCTACGTGCCTGCGTGGTCCCACATTTACCCCGGGTGTTATGATTTGATTGAACAAATCTGAATCTACACTACCTGAGGATGCTTCCATGTAACTATCACTAATCATGGGTTTGCTGTTCTTGAGAAGATTGAATAAAATTTTCCTATATATTATACATGTATCTATATAAAATGTTGATCCCTATTGTGGCCCCGCCCTATCCCCTTCTGTCATAGTTTGAACAAACTTAATTCTACACTACTTGAGGATGCTTCCATATAAATATGACCAATCTTGGCTTTGCTGTTTTTGAGAAGATTTTTTATAAGACTTTCCTACGTGTTCTTACGTTTAACGTTGATCACCCATTGTGGCCTCGCCCTACACATTGGGATCATGATTTGAACAAATTTGAATCTACATTACCTGTTGCCACATAAGTTTTAGCCAGCACCTACTGTGACACGTACGGGACCTCGGTTTATATTGTCTCATCCTAAGGACCGGTCTCCACGTCCCACTGTGGGATATGAACCCGTGACGTAAGAATCAATTCCTTACTTCGCAATTCTAGAGCAGACGCACTAACCACTGTGCCACGCGGGCGACTAGAAAAATTTAAATAAAAACGTTTATCATAAAGTTTTGTTGTGAGGATATCAAAACAAACCCAGACTCTTTATCTAGTAAACGAAATATGAAACACGTGTGTCAGACTAAAAAGATGCTTGAGTTTGTGACGGACAATATCTATGTGGTTTTTTTGAGACCAGGCCCCCCAAGACCAGTAACTGAGAACTGACTAAGTCAAAATTTAAAACCAGAAGTCTCTGTCGAGACTGAAGCTCTACTGGTTTGAACTTATAGCAAAGGAAAAGAAAAGTACTTAAGCAGCTGGGATTTGAAATTTTACAACAGCAATAAATAGAATAATGATCGTTGATAAAGTCTCTTTATGTATCTTAGTGTATTCTACTTGTGTGCCAAGTTATACTGAAATCAGACCAAAACTGTAGGAGGAGTAGCATTTTGAAAGAATTTCACAGAAATTTCTATTTTTAGTAACCACGGCAACACCATTCATCGAAATCAAAAACCAATACACAGAATTATGTATCTTAGTGTATTCTACTTGTGTGCCAAGTTATACTGAAATCAGACCAAAACTGTAGGAGAAGTAGCATTTTGAAACAATTTTACAGATATTTCTAATTTTAGTAACCACGGCAACACCGTTCATCGAAATCAAAAACCGATATACAGATTTATGTATCTTAGTGTAGTCTACTTGTGTGCCAAGTTATACTGAAATCAGACCAAAACTGTAGGAGGAGTAGCATTTTGAAAGAATTTCACAGAAATTTCTATTTTTAGTAACCACGGCAACACCGTTCATCGAAATCAAAAACCGATACACAGAATTATGTATCTTAGTGTAGTCTACTTGTGTGCCAAGTTATACTGAAATCAGACCAAAACTGTAGGAGGAGTAGCATTTTGAAAGAATTTCACAGAAATTTCTATTTTTAGTAACCACGGCAACACCGTTCATCGAAATCAAAAAACGATACACAGAATTATGTATCTTAGTGTAGTCTACTTGTGTGCCAAGTTATATTGAAATTAGACCAAAACTGTAGGAGGAGTAGCATTTTGAAAAATTGTTTACAGACAGACGGACCGACGGACGGACGCCGGACGCATTACTATCGCATAAGCTCTTCTGGTCTCTGACCAGTAGAGCTAACCAGTGTAACTTTTCAAATAATTTTGATAATGAGAGACAAAATTTACACCAGATACTTATATTTATGTGCTGTAAAGAATTTCAAGTTTTCAATCATATACTAGTACGTCAAGCAGAACTCAAGAAAGTGAAAATCAAAATTTTGACCTGTGTTCTCAGTTTATGGTCTCCATGCCAGGTGTTTTAATTTAATTAAAACTTCCTGTTCTTTACACCTTTTGAAAAGGCTAGCAATTGGACTTTTAAATTAAGCTTTCAAAAATTATTTTAGCCTTTGATTTCCCTGTTGTTAAAAAGTGTGCTTTAAGGGGATAGAAAGATAATTTTTATGTTAAAAATGTTTTAAATGCATTCATGAAATCCAAATATTTCTACCTCGTAAAGATTATAAAAATGTAAGTATTTAAAGAATAATCTGGTGTAAAGTGTTAGGAATTTCATTCAGATGCATGTACATTTATATACGCGTATCCATAATTTTCTATTTAAAGTGATTTTATATATACTAGTACTTTAAGATTTGTAATTACAAAGACATCATTTCATATATCCCTATAGTTTATTTTAAAAATCGTATTCAGAGAGAATTAGCGTATAAGTTGTAATAATTATAAACACTCGCGATTTTGGTATTTGCATAAATGTAATGCATAGACATGTACTTGCAATAATGAACCCACAATAATTCTAAAATTTACAAAAATGGTTCTTTTGGCTACTGTGAAAAGTATTAGAGAAGTTCAATGAGAACTAAGCTTTCGCAGAAAAAAATCCTTTGTAAACCCCAATCTGCCCCCTAGAAGTAAGTCAAAAGTATTGCACATGTACAGGACACCACAACTCATGCTCTAAAAATTAGTAGGTCAATGTTTAAAAACAAAACTAGAGGTACTGTGAGTACTGATATCACTAAATGATACCCCCGCCTATCATATGAATAAAATGGCAAAGCGCATGTTTTGCTCTGGGGAGCTCGAAATAAGTGTCAGATAAAAAAGTAAAATAGGAGGTGCACAATAGTATCATGTAACAAAGAATTTGTGAAAGTATCATTTAATTTTATTCAGAGGTATAGGAGAAGTTGACAATAAGAGATGGGTATCCTTCAATACTAGTATTATTTAGAAAGAATGGCAGGTCAATGTTTCGCTATGAGAAACTCAAAATACACTTAGGATCAAAAAGTAAAATAGGAGGTCACAATGACACTTTGTAACAAACATTCTGTGAAAGTTTCATCAAATTCCATTAAGTGGTGTTGGAGGAGTTGCGGATAAGAGATGTGTACCCAAAAGCGAAAAAGACGGACGGACACCTCGGTCACTATATACCCTTTCACTTTTCAAGCGGGGGATATAAAATCACTGAGAGGAGTTCTGAAACCAATGTTTGGTTGAAAACTTTTTTCTGACCTCAATTACTTTAACGGTGAAAATTGAAATTCAGAAACATTAACGAACATGTACCATTACTTTCCCATTCGTATTCAATACTTATCTAGAGATACTATGATCACTGAACTAACTAAATGATATTCCTCGCCTCCTATATGTTTATAATGGCAAATAAGCGGATAAGAGTTGGGTAACCAAAAGCGTAACAGACAGACGGACGTACACACGGACAGATATCCCGATCACTATATACCCTCCCTCTTTTCAAGCGGGGGTATAATCATGAATAAGCTACTGAATTAATTATTTCAATTGTGGTAGTTTTTCAATAGTGGTTGCAACCTATGTTATTGAAATGGACTCCCAACCCCTATTGAAACTAGAGGTACTGTGAGCAATGAGCTCACTACATGATACCCCCCGCCTCCCATAATGTTCATGTGTTGCTATATATTGTTATACGGTACTGTGTAAAGAGGAATAACTCGTCCTATCAAATGTTATCCAGAAGCTTCTATATGTGACGTCATAGGTAAACATATAATGGCAATGTCCATGTTTTGCTATGGGAAACCTAAAATACGTGTCGAATAAAAAAGTAAAATAGGAGGTGCACAATGGCAATATGTAATAAAGATTCTGTGAAAGTTTCATTAAATTTCACTCAGTAGTATAAGAGGAGTTGCGGATAAGAGATAAAGCGTAACAGACGGACGGACGGACGGAAATCCCGATTACTATATACCCTCCTACTTTTCAAGCGGGGGTATAATAATTATTTCTATAGTGGTCGTTATTATACCCCCCGCTTGAAAAGTGGGGGTATATAGTAATCGGTATTTCCGTCCGTCCGTCCGTCCGTCCGTCTGTACGTCCGTCCGTCTGTCCGTCCGTCTGTTACGCTTTGGGGTACCCATCTCTTATCCGCAACTCCTCTCATACCAATGAATGAAATTTGATGAAACTTTCACAGAATCTTTATTACATATTGCCATTGTGCACCTCCTATTTTACTTTTTGATCCGACAGATATTTTGGGTTTCCCGGCCACAGGAAAAGATGGACTATTTCACCAGTTATAACCATATGGGAGGCGGGGGGTATCATTTAGTGAGCTCATCGCTCACAGTACCTCTAGTTTCAATAGTGGTTGCAACATTGCCATACTCGGGGAATCAGTGTTTCACACAAACACATCTTGTTGATACATGCAGCCATTTACCGGTACTTAATCTGTAAGAGTTAGCTACAGGTTCGAATAGCACTGTCCTTTGATAGACTGCATTTCCTGGTAGAATTGATCTTCAATTTTATCCTTATCCTAATCCAAGCGTTAATAAGTCGATTTAAAAAAAAGCATTTAATTCACTTTTAAAGTATTTTGCATACTCATGATTTAAAGCACATGACCTTACAAACATTGGGAAAAAATGTTTCTACGTATTCCTCGGATAACGTTCCTTTTATAGGCCCAATTTCCTTCCAAAGAAATATCTTTAAAAAGAAAAAACTGTATAAATCTACATTACATCAAAATGTTTGTGTATAAACATGCCTAATCATGACTTTGGTCCTTGTAATAATTTTTTTTTCTTTTTTTTTTTTACGACTATTCATAAATTGAAATGTGCACTTTTTCCATTTAAAGATATCTACATAATACATGTACGTGAGACAAAAATGCACAGAAAAGTTTCCTTATTTGAGGCTACATGCATATACGGAACGTTTTAATATATATTTACTTCATTACAGACAACAGTTGGGTTTTAAGGTTGAAAGTTTGTTTGTTTATTTCTATTTGAATCATTTACAGTGATTATATTATAATGCATTTGTATCTTTCAATATTACAGGTTTTTCCAGTCCAGAAAGTGAACAACATGCTTACATCATGCTTTTCTTTTCTCATCCTCACAAAAGGTAAGAACTATTTCGACTTTATATTTAAGCATATAAACTGCCACACAACCTCATCCCCCCCAAACAACACACACCCTCACACACACACCCTTTTCCCCTCCCTCACATACCCTCATCCTTATACACCCATCCACAAACATCCTCACCCTTACACCCCACCCACACACAACCTCACTCACACACCCTCACACATTACATACCCTCATCAGCTACTAGTATTTAGCAAATATTTAATTGCTTGGGACTTTATTTTTAAATTCTCTATAAACATTTATGAAGGAAACTTTGAAAGTAATCTTCAAAAAATATTCTTTAATTCCTAATCTTTTGCCTGTAGCAAACAGTTGCATCATTGAAATGATCAATTCTTTTGAAATTAGGATATGTCTCCAGAGTTAATGACAGAGGGTCAGGTAAATTCGTTCGTCATTGAAATTAAATTTTAACTAGAGGTACTGTGAGCGATGAGCTCACTAAATGATACCCCCCGCCTCCATATACGTAGTTTTAATGACAAAGTCCATGTTTTGCTGTGGCCGGTAAACCCAAATATGTGTCGGATCAAAAAGTAAAATAGGAGGTGCACAATGGCAATATGTAATAAAGATTCTGTGAAAGTTTCATCAAATTTCATTCCGTGGTATGAGAGGAGTTGCGGATAAGAGATGGGTACCCCAAAGCGTAACAGACGGACAGAAGAACGGACGGACGGACGGACGTACAGACGGACGGAATTAACGATTACTATATACTGTAAATCACTTTTTATTCGCGAGAACATTATTTTAGCGTAATTACGCGAGACAGTGTGCTGGCGAAAATTAGATTCTCGCGTATAATAGTATTCCTTAAGATTATATAGAGCAATAACCATAATTCGTGAAAATTTTGTCTCGCTAATCAAGAGTCAATAACTATCTCGCGAAAATATGGTGTCGCGAAAATTTAGTGATCTACAGTACCCTCCCGCTTTTCAAGCGGGGGGTATAAATATTTCTTTGAATTTTTTCATGATATTCCATTTATTTATTATCCATGGTTCAGGGATTCAAGATAAAAGATCTTCAGGAGTCAAATATTGAATATAGCTTTTGTTGTGTATGCATTTTTTTTACCCCCCTGCTTGAAAACTTATATTTAGTCCATTTACAAAACATTTCATATAATATATACTTCTCCACACGGTATATAAGTGTAGTAGAGCTTGTTCTACACGATTGAGTTAGAGCAATTGCACTGATAGCAGAAGCAGTTGCGTCTATAGTTCTATGAACGCAGTTGGATACATGTTCATAGTGGGAGAGAGCAGTGGATATGCAAATATATAAATATGATCAATTATGGCTTTGTTATTCTTGAGAAGAAGATTTTAAAGAATTTTCCTGTATATTTCTATGTAAAAGTTTGGTCGGCCACTATGGCCGCGCCCTACCCCGAGGGTCGCGGTTTATAAAGCGTAAACTGCCCCAAGTTATGTTATATCGTATAACATACAATGAAGCGCATTGAAGTGGTAAAATTTTCTGTTTGGATGAAACGTTCTGTGTCATGTTTTGAACGCCAATTACAACATAATGACACACCAATATTTTTAGAAACGAAAAAGAAATATTCGTCGTAATGTTTCAGGACACCCCATTCTTTGTGACAAGCAATATGAGTTAAACTGAAATGGAGCTTTAAAAATATTAGAAGAGAGAGTTAAAGACTCTCCGCTTCTGTAAAACACAAATTGCAACGAATATGTACTTATCTTTAACTTATCATGTCTATTGAAGTTACCACAACACATGTTTCGGTCGAACACGTGTTTACTCGATATTTATTTAGACCGTCAATTTCATTGGCTATTATATTTATGGAAAACCTGTTCTACAGGTATTCGAATAAACAAATTGACCATTTTATCCATTTCTAAGGATATGGGCGTGTCATACGGTGACAATAAACGTTCTAAAGATAGCTCAGAACGTTCCTTTCGAACGGAAAATTTTTACCACTTCAACGCGCTTCATTGTAGTTGAAATAAGCTTCATTCCTTAAGTGATCTCAAATTTTTCCAAAAGTTACTTGAAATGAATTTTGAAGCACTAGTATCCACATGTGATTTACACTACTTCACGAATACATGTATATTGTTGCACAGTACTCCTGTAGTTTTTCTTTCACTACTGTAAATATTTTTGGGAGGTTTGGTTGAACAATATCCACCGTGTACAGGGGCACACGTGGGGTTTCGGTTAAGTAACATATGGGGTTTCAACTAAGCGGTAATTCTTTGCATTTGGAAAATATATTTGTAAAAATCCGTTGCTAATGAAGTCTTCGGGGCCAAATGACATGCGCACGGGTTGTAAGAATGTATTATCTTCCAATTTAGTGCAATAGGCTGGTTGAAAGCGTAACGGATTCTGCAAACACTTCTGGACAGTTCAGTCGACTGGGGAAAGTTGTGGTGTCGATGATATTCTTTGCTCTATAATTTTCAAAAGCGGACCTTTAAAGCTCCTTTTAAGGATGATAGATAAATATTGATATAAAAACAATCCATGGAAACTTTGTTGACCCTTTGCAGTCTCTATTTCTGTAATGAATACATGTATAAAGGTGTTTTCCACTTAAGTATAGTAGCTTGGTCCCTTTTTTCGCCCTTATTTTACAGAATATACTTAAGGATATGGGATAATTTTTATTTTCATGGTGTATAACATAGTATTTCTGATAAAAATTTTGTACAATCATTATTAATGAAATTGAGTATCAAGAAATAAAAGCCAATTTTCAAAACCTACCGCACATACAAATTCCTGAATATTTTCTTTCGGACAGAGTATGGTTTCTCTATTATATACACATGGGCGGAGACATTTAAATTAGGTACTTTATAAAGGAAGACATAGTGAGCGTTATCGTGAGATAAGAAATAATTAACAATGTAGAAGGGGTTAGAATAATGTTCAATAAGCTTGAATTTTATTTTGCGCTATTCGTATTCTTCTTAATTTGGCATGGGTGAGTGGTCTTCTTTTTGTTCTTGAGGTATTTTTGGTCTGAAAATCCCCTAATCACTTTTTTAAAATTTTTAATCTGCATCTATCAAATATATAACCACTATACATGTACTAATTTTTTTCCAAATGACAATTTAAAAAATACAAGCGATCGAATAATAAATTACGGCAAATACACACAGAAATACACTTCCTTTCCTTTGTAAAGGGGGAGCTAAGAAAAAATAAACAATAAACCTGAACAGAAGTTTGATAAATTTAAGCAAAATAAAGAGTAAACTCTTCCAAACTTGAAAATAATCGATTATGTAGGAGTGGGCATCAAACTTTAGCGTTCACACAGTGAATTTAATGCGAATTACTTTAATTCGAATTAATTTACTGAGCATTAAATTACTTCGAATTAACTCAGTGTGAACGCTAAGCGAAGCTAATTCAAATTAAATTGTGAGGCATGCGTAGTGGCAAAATTAAGTCACAGGACACGTGTTGGTGGTTATATATAGGTATTTGTGCTATATATGGTTCAAAAATTGAGGGAAAGTATGTAAATCACTAAAATCAATGAATACCTGTAGCCACTACATGATGTATCAAAGGATGGCTCTGCATACGTGACGTGATTACAAATGACGTCACAATAGCCTTACTGACGCCTGACTGTAGAAGAAAAAATTTAACTCGCATTAGTTTACTTCGCATTAGCTGTCGTGTGAACGCAATTAATTCGCATTAATTTGATTCGCATTAGTTTACTTCGCATTAATTTACTGCGAATTAAACTCTCCGTGTGAACAGGGCATTAATTTGAAAAATAAAACAATTTCATTGTGTGTTTATTCATATCGTACCAGCCTAAAGGCGTAAGAAAGGGGGGTTTGGAGGGGGGGGGGAGAACTAAAGATTTATCTCTGAAAAGAAGGGGTCACCCCCACCCCCTGATACTACATGCCTGACATGTATATTTATTTCTTAATTTTGCTTTAAATTCTACAATGAATATTCCGATTTACTTATCGATTATTGTTTAAAATATACATGGCGTGTACAAATCGCGTAATATACATGTGTATAATCACTTCAACAACAGTTGTTGAATAATAGAAACATAATTATTATACTTATAAGGATTCTTAATAATAAATATCACAAGATTGGTAAATGAAATTCAAACTCAATATTCATCTACTTCGTTGCATTAATACAAAACGTGACAAAAGTGTAAGGTTTCTTTGAATATTGAAGTAATCAGTACAGTGCATTTGTTTTTATAGACTGATTAAATGTTGTAACGTCTTTGGTATTTTTGCTTGTTTGTTTCTTTTGCGCAAGAATTTGATTAAATGTGTATTTATATACATCTACTCGTACATTATTGTGTTGTTCGCAGTGACCAGGAAAATTGCGATTGCATGTATGAGAATTAAAATATGTCCATGAAAAATCACCATTTGAAATTTAAAATGAGTGATATCTTCGAAGCCTATAGAACCTTGTTTTGAATTTTAAAAAATAAAAGCTTGTGACTGCACTACATGTGTCGCTTTCTAAAGAAAACACGCTTTCCGGGGGTATTCACCTGTGGCGGAATGGAATCACGTGGCATATTATCTATTCTTAGCAGGTCAACAAGAGGTTAATCTTATGTAAATGTACTCACCAAACAGATTCAAAACCATGCTACAATGAAGCGCATCGAAGTGGTAAAATTTTCCATTTGGACGAAACGTTCTGAGTCATGTTTTGGACGTCAATTATAACATAACGACACGCCCATTTCCTTAGATACGAGAAAGGAATATTCGTCGTAATGTTTTAGGACACTACACTTTCCGCGACAAGCAACATGAGTTACACTGAAATGAAGATTTTTAAATAAGAAAGAGCTATGTATAGAGTTCCCTGCTTATGTAAAACACGTATTGCAATGGATTTGTACATAATTATGATGTTATCATGTTGAGTTACTATAACACGTGTATCGGTCGAACACGTGCTTACTCAGTGTTTATGTAGACCGTCAATTTCATTGGCTATTATATTTATGAAATACCTGTTCTACAGGTATTCGATTGCATCATTTGACCGAATTTTCCTTTCTAAAGAAATGGGCGTGTCTAAAGAAAGCTCAAAACGTTCCATCCAAACAGAAAATTTTACCACTTCAATGCGCTTCATTGTACTTTTAAGTAGAAAACATACAGCGCAAGGTTGTTCAACAAAGATATTTTCACACAACCTGTATTGATATAATATACATATCATATTTTAATCTCGTCTTTGAACAAATCTGCGCTCGGTGTTTACGAAAGCTGAGAAGTAGGTACCTGTCGCAAATTTCTTTTGATATTCATGAAAATCAAAGGACCCCACCTTCAAAACACAGCTTCGTGTGTTGTCTATTTCAATCATTTAACACTTTTAAACGTTGACGCAAATACTACAGACATGGGAGAATAATAAAATTTACTTTTTAAGTGTCTTAATGAAAGTTTTATATTCGACGAGTATAACCGGGGACCACAGATAATGCCTTATTGAGACTTCTTCTTTTGTGGACTAATTCTAATGTGCCTAACGGGTTTCAAGGTTTGTTAACATAGGGGGTTTCAACTCAAAGGCTTTTTCTAAGTTTTAATCTTTGGATCTGGATTTCATTCATCACGAAGCAAAAGTGAATGGCCATATGGAAGGCAAAAGATTTGTTTTTCACCGGTGTGCAAAGATTTTTAAGCAACTCAAATTCTTATTTTTTGATATCGTCGGTCCTATAAGAATGCCAAAAATCCAAAAATAAGAATCCAATGCTTACATTTACATTCTCTAGTTTTATCTCTACATAATTGTAAAGTTCATTATACATGTACTTTCTACTGGATTTTGCGCATGTCAGACTTGACGTACTTTTAAAAGCCGTCTGTGACATTGAATGTTAAATGCTGGGGGGGGGGGGGTACAAATGTTATATTTTGATGATAATTTTTTCCATTTATTTTAATTAATATGAGTTAAAACAATACACATTTTAGCATTTCAAGAGTATTGAAAATGCATATAATGCCTACTATGCATTCTTCCGCGCAGGAATGAGGTTTGGTGTGTTTCATAGGATATTGAATGGAATTATATAAAAATTCCAATGGATTTCCAAAAGAAAAGAAATAATTTGAATGTAAAAATATACAAACTATATGAAATATACAAACTATATGAAATTTTCTATATTTTTAACATTTTCATTTCAAATATAAACTTAAAGTTAGGTTTTTTGGGTCTAGTTTTGCACATTTTCAAAATGACAGCAGGTGTGTCTGAGCTTAAAAACTACTTTTCTGTAGTATATATAGATTCTGACTTTTTTTTATCAACTCTTTTTTTCTTGCTGTTGGGGAACAGTAAACTTTTTTATGCATTTACTGTGGAATGGATGACTATCCATGTGAAAATTTCCTAAAGATACTTACATTAAATTGCCAAGGTTTAGGGGACATGAATAAAAGGAGGGATGTCTTTAAAATTTTAAAAGAAAAAAAATTAAATGTTTATTTCCTTCAAGACACACACTTTGTTACAAAAGATGAAAGCATGATAAAAGCATTATGGGGATATAAGGCTTTTTTTAGTTCATACAAATCAAACTCACGGGGAGTTGCTACACTTATTAATAATAACTGTGACTTGACATTGATTAATGAATATAAAGATGACAATGGCAATTATCTTATTCTAGATGTAGTAATAGACAATCTTCCTTTTTTATTAGTGAATATATATGGACCAAATCAGGATACACCAGCCTTCTATACAAAGATTTTAAATATGATACAAGAATATAACTCATCACAATATATGATTATAGGAGGTGACTTTAATTTAATTTTAGATAAGGATTTGGATTCAATGAACTATAAAAACTTAAATAACCCTAAATCAAGAATGGATGTATTAAAGATGATAGAGATACTAAATTTAAAAGATATTTTTCGTGAAAACAATCCAAATTTAAAAAGATTCACTTGGAGAAAGAAAAATCCAATAAAACAGGCAAGACTTGATTATTTCCTAATATCAGAATCGTTACTAAATTTGGCCCCTTATGTAAAATTTGAAAATAGTTATCGTTCAGATCACTGTCCAGTTGTAATGGGTGTTAAAACAAATGAATTTTTGAAAGGAAGAGGGTTTTGGAAATTAAATAACTCTTTACTAGCAGATAAAGAATATGTAAATTTGATAAAAGAAAAAATTAGAAATATTAAATTACAATACGCCTGTCCTATCTACAATTTTAATAGCATTGACTCTATTGAAAATGATAAAATTCAATTTATGCTAAGTTGTCAATTATTTCTAGATACATTATTGATGGAAATAAGAGGAAAATCAATTTCTTATTCAACTTTTAAGAAAAAGAAAATAACTGAAGAAGAATTGCAACTAGAAAAAGAAATCTTTATACTGGAACAGAATTTGTCGCAAGAACATGCTGAAGAATTAGAAAACAAACATGAAGAATTAGAGAATATTAGAAAAATAAAATTTAAAGGTCAATGTATTAGAGCAAAAGTGAAATGGATAGAAGAGGGAGAAAAACCTTCAAAATATTTTACCAGCCTTGAGTCTAGAAACTATCAGAGTAAAGTTATACCTAAAATTGAAAAGGAAGATGGAACTATAATTACTGACCAATTTGATATTTTGAATGAAGTTAAGCTGTTCTATGAAAATCTATATAAAAGTAAAGAGAATGTAGAATCAGGAAATATCCATGAAAAATTAAAGATATATGATGTGCCGAAATTGAACAAAAAAGAATCAGAAAGTCTCGAAGGCCCTTTAACTAATTCTGAAGTTTTGAATTATTTGAAAATTATGAAAAATGAGAAAAGCCCTGGACCAGATGGGTTCACCTGTGAATTTTTCAATTTTTTTTGGCAGGATATAGGTGCTTTCATAACAAGAGCAATAAACAACTCGTATGAATTATCACACTTTACTGAATCAAATAAATTAGGTTTAATAACTTGCCTACCTAAACCAGGAAAACAAAAACAATTCTTAAAGAACTGGCGCCCAATCAGTTTATCGAATGTGATTTATAAAATAGCCTCAGGCTGTATTGCTGAACGATTAAAAACTGTGTTGAATAAAATAATAAATAAGGACCAAACTGGCTTTTTGAAGGGAAGATTCATAGGTGAAAATATTAGACTAGTTTATGATTTAATGCATTACACAGAACAAAAACAGATTCCAGGCTTATTAATGTTCATTGACTTTGAAAAAGCTTTTGATACTATATCATGGAAGTTTATATACCAAACATTAGACTTTTTTAATTTTGGGGAATCCATTAAAAATTGGATACAAACATTTTATAATGGAATCAAATCATGTGTCATACAGAATGGAATTTCCTCTGATTACTTGTTCCCACTAAGGGGATGCAGACAGGGGAACCCAATTTCACCATATCTCTTTCTACTATGTGCTGAAGTTCTTGGGATTCTCATTCGAAATAATAAAGACATAAAAAGAATTGTAATTGATGGGGAGGAATATAAACTTTCACAATATACTGATGATACTTCAATTATATCTGACGGATCACCACAGTCTATGGATGGTATATTAAGAGAGCTTGATTATTTTGCAATTGTATCTGGACTGAAAATTAATTTAAATTTACAAAAACAAAAATGGTGTGGATCGGTAGTAAAAAATTCTCTAAAGAAGTCTTTCATCACTCGAGATGGAAGTTAGTCTGGAATAATTCTACTTTTGATCTTCTTGGTGTAAAGTTTTCTATTAATTTAGACGAAATGATTGAACTGAATTACCCCCCAAAATTAAATGAAATAAAGCGATTGATAAAACAATGGCAATTAAGAAAACTGACTCCCATTGGTAGATTAACAGTGATTAAATCCCTGATTATACCAAAGATGAACCATTTGATATTGACTATTCCAAACCCCAATAAGGAACTGCTCGATGAATTTGAGAAAGACCTTTATTACTTTTTATGGGGAAGTAAAGTACATAAGGTTAAGAAGAGTGTTATAATCCAAGACTACAAAAATGGGGAGTTGAAAATGATTGATTATATGGATTTCTTATGTGCATTAAAATCAACATGGATCCGAAGACTACTCTACTCAGACACAAAATGGTTAAAACTTTTTGAATCAGAATTAGGAATGAAAATTGAATCTCTTTGGCTAAGAGGTTTAGATTTTATAGTTAAGATGTGTAATAAAATAAGCAACAAATTTTGGAAAGAGGTTTTACTTAATTGGGTAAAAATCATTGACTGCAGTGGTAGTCAAAAAAACATGTACTACTCAAATTCTTCATGAACATATATGGTTTAATCCAAGAATTAAAATAAATAATTCCTCTGTATTTTTGAAAGTTATTTTGATGCAGGCTTTGTTTTCATAAGAGATCTGTTTGACGTTGAAGGAAAATTTATAAGCCTCGAGTACCTCAATAATCTGAATGTACAAACTAATTTTGTAGAATATACCGGTTTAAAAATAGCTGTTACAAAGATACTGAAAAGTATTGATATTGAAAAAAGAGAAGAAAGTGGACCTTTTATCCCAAATTCAATTTACATTTTTTATAAAAGCACAAATGGTTGTAAAGATATGTACAATATACTCATCAAGAAGAAAAAGCAAACAATTAAAGAATTAGAAAAATGGGAAAATAATGGAATATCTTTTGGTGAGTTAGAATGGAACAAAATATTTGAACTACCATTTAAAGTTACAAAAGAGGCAAAATTTCAGTGGATGCAATTTCAAATCCTGCACAGGATTATTGCAACACATAAATATACCTTTATAAACTTAAACTAATTGATTCACCTGTTTGCTCATTTTGTAAACAAGAAGTTGAAACAATTGAACATTTATTTTTTGAATGTTTCTATGTAAAAAGAATATGGTGTCATATAGAGGAGTGGTTTATAAAAAACTTCCATTTTACTATTAATTTTGATAGAAAAGATATACTGTTTGGAAAATACAACAATAAAAACATGTATAGATTACACAATATAATAATACTTACTGTTAAACAATTTATTTTTGCCAGTAGGTTTAAAAATATGCCTAAATTAAGTATAGTAATGCTAGAAAAAATAATTGTAGATAGAATACTGGTTGAAAAGGCTATACTTTTAAGAAATTGTAAATTTTCAGAATATGAAAAGAACTGGAAAATTATTTGTGATATGCTATAATGTTCTTCAAATTTATACTCAAATGTACCAGTATGGTAAAACAGTGAAAACTGTTCCCCAACCTCACTTTGTTTTCCTTCCTCAGCCCTCCCCTTTGTTTACTTCTTTGTATATAAAGCTTTCACAATGAAGATTCATAATATACATGAAATGAATTTGTATTTAGCATTTACCAAAGTATATAATATAAATTATATGGAAGAAAAATTATATAGTATATGTATGTATTGAATGTAAACAAATCTATTGTACATAGTCTGCAAATGTGAAAGCAAAAATAAATTCTATGAATTAAAAAAAAAAATATACAAACATGAATACTCACTTTAATCTCTATCGGATACGTATGAAATCTATCTAACATGTCATTTAAAATTCTGACATTTATGTATAACTGTTCAGTGTGCGAAACATTTAATTGAGTTTTTGTCAAAATAGAATTCAAATAAACGATTGCGTTTTTCCCGGAAATCCGAAGGCTGTTATACAGTCCCATTGAATGTAAGATACAATGAAGCGCATTGAAGTGATAAAATTTTCTGTTTGGATGAATCGTTCTGAGTCATGTTTTGAACGCCAATTAAATCATAGTGACACGCCCATATTTTTAGAAACGAAAAAGAAATATTCGTCGTATTGTTTCAGGACACCCCATTCTTCGCGACAAGAAATATGAGTTAAACTTAATTGGAGCTTTAAAAATATTAGAAGAGAGAGTTAACGACTCTCCGCTTCTGTAAAACACAGATTGCAACGAATATGTACATATTTTTTAACTTATCATGTCTATTGAAGTTACCACAACACATGTTTCGGTCGAACACGTGTTTAGTCGATATTCATTTAGACCGTCAATTTCATTGGCTATTATATTTGTGGAAAACCTGTACTACAGGTATTCGAATAAACAAATTGACCGTTTTATCCATTTCTAAGGATATGGGCGTGTCAAACGATGACAATAAACGTTCTAAAGATAGCTCAAAACGTTCCATTCGAACGGAAAATTTTATCACTTCAACGCGCTTGATTGTAAGAGTTCTGCGACCGAAATATTAGTAACATTGTACATGTACTGCTGTATCTAAAATTATGGAACGAACTAAACTGTACCTTTGCATATTAATCAATCAAAATTTTTGATGCTTTCAAAAACAACTTTAAAAAACATTTCTTTAGGAACGTATACATTATTTAACAGGCACGCAGCAACGAAGGGGGGGGGGGGGCAGGGGGGCAAAATAAAGAGTAAACTAATCCAAACTTGAAAATAATCGATTATGTAGGAGTGGGCATCAAACTTTAGCGTTCACACAGTGAATTTAATGCGAATTACTTTAATTCGAATTAATTTACTGAGCATTAAATTACTTCGAATTAACTCAGTGTGAACGCTAAGCGAAGCTAATTCAAATTAAATTGTGAGGCATGCGTAGTGGCAAAATTAAGTCACAGGA
This sequence comes from Saccostrea cuccullata, assembly GCF_032062105.1. Taxonomy (NCBI): domain Eukaryota; kingdom Metazoa; phylum Mollusca; class Bivalvia; order Ostreida; family Ostreidae; genus Saccostrea; species Saccostrea cuccullata. The sequence goes on along the minus strand of NW_026934045.1, from coordinate 93,150 downwards.
CACGTGTTGGTGGTTATATATAGGTATTTGTGCTATATATGGTTCAAAAATTGAGGGAAAGTATGTAAATCACTAAAATCAATGAATACCTGTAGCCACTACATGATGTATCAAAGGATGGCTCTGCATACGTGACGTGATTACAAATGACGTCACAATAGCCTTACTGACGCCTGACTGTAGAAGAAAAAATTTAACTCGCATTAGTTTACTTCGCATTAGCTGTCGTGTGAACGCAATTAATTCGCATTAATTTGATTCGCATTAGTTTACTTCGCATTAATTTACTGCGAATTAAACTCTCCGTGTGAACAGGGCATTAATTTGAAAAATAAAACAATTTCATTGTGTGTTTATTCATATCGTACCAGCCTAAAGGCGTAAGAAAGGGGGGTTTGGAGGGGGGGGGGAGAACTAAAGATTTATCTCTGAAAAGAAGGGGTCACCCCCACCCCCTGATACTACATGCCTGACATGTATATTTATTTCTTAATTTTGCTTTAAATTCTACAATGAATATTCCGATTTACTTATCGATTATTGTTTAAAATATACATGGCGTGTACAAATCGCGTAATATACATGTGTATAATCACTTCAACAACAGTTGTTGAATAATAGAAACATAATTATTATACTTATAAGGATTCTTAATAATAAATATCACAAGATTGGTAAATGAAATTCAAACTCAATATTCATCTACTTCGTTGCATTAATACAAAACGTGACAAAAGTGTAAGGTTTCTTTGAATATTGAAGTAATCAGTACAGTGCATTTGTTTTTATAGACTGATTAAATGTTGTAACGTCTTTGGTATTTTTGCTTGTTTGTTTCTTTTGCGCAAGAATTTGATTAAATGTGTATTTATATACATCTACTCGTACATTATTGTGTTGTTCGCAGTGACCAGGAAAATTGCGATTACATGATTAGAATTAAAATATGTCCATGAAAGTCACCATTTGAAATTTAAAATGAGTGATATTCTTCGAAGCCTATATAGAACCTTGTTTTGAATTTTAAAAAATAAAAGCTTGTGACTGCACTACATGTGTCGCTTTCTAAAGAAAACACGCTTTCCGGGGGTATTCACCTGTGGCGGAATGGAATCACGTGGCATATTATCTATTCTTAGCAGGTCAACAAGAGGTTAATCTTATGTAAATGTACTCACCAAACAGATTCAAAACCATGCTACAATGAAGCGCATCGAAGTGGTAAAATTTTCCATTTGGACGAAACGTTCTGAGTCATGTTTTGGACGTCAATTATAACATAACGACACGCCCATTTCCTTAGATACGAGAAAGGAATATTCGTCGTAATGTTTTAGGACACTACACTTTCCGCGACAAGCAACATGAGTTACACTGAAATGAAGATTTTTAAATAAGAAAGAGCTATGTATAGAGTTCCCTGCTTATGTAAAACACGTATTGCAATGGATTTGTACATAATTATGATGTTATCATGTTGAGTTACTATAACACGTGTATCGGTCGAACACGTGCTTACTCAGTGTTTATGTAGACCGTCAATTTCATTGGCTATTATATTTATGAAATACCTGTTCTACAGGTATTCGATTGCATCATTTGACCGAATTTTCCTTTCTAAAGAAATGGGCGTGTCTAAAGAAAGCTCAAAACGTTCCATCCAAACAGAAAATTTTACCACTTCAATGCGCTTCATTGTACTTTTAAGTAGAAAACATACAGCGCAAGGTTGTTCAACAAAGATATTTTCACACAACCTGTATTGATATAATATACATATCATATTTTAATCTCGTCTTTGAACAAATCTGCGCTCGGTGTTTACGAAAGCTGAGAAGTAGGTACCTGTCGCAAATTTCTTTTGATATTCATGAAAATCAAAGGACCCCACCTTCAAAACACAGCTTCGTGTGTTGTCTATTTCAATCATTTAACACTTTTAAACGTTGACGCAAATACTACAGACATGGGAGAATAATAAAATTTACTTTTTAAGTGTCTTAATGAAAGTTTTATATTCGACGAGTATAACCGGGGACCACAGATAATGCCTTATTGAGACTTCTTCTTTTGTGGACTAATTCTAATGTGCCTAACGGGTTTCAAGGTTTGTTAACATAGGGGGTTTCAACTCAAAGGCTTTTTCTAAGTTTTAATCTTTGGATCTGGATTTCATTCATCACGAAGCAAAAGTGAATGGCCATATGGAAGGCAAAAGATTTGTTTTTCACCGGTGTGCAAAGATTTTTAAGCAACTCAAATTCTTATTTTTTGATATCGTCGGTCCTATAAGAATGCCAAAAATCCAAAAATAAGAATCCAATGCTTACATTTACATTCTCTAGTTTTATCTCTACATAATTGTAAAGTTCATTATACATGTACTTTCTACTGGATTTTGCGCATGTCAGACTTGACGTACTTTTAAAAGCCGTCTGTGACATTGAATGTTAAATGCTGGGGGGGGGGGTACAAATGTTATATTTTGATGATAATTTTTTCCATTTATTTTAATTAATATGAGTTAAAACAATACACATTTTAGCATTTCAAGAGTATTGAAAATGCATATAATGCCTACTATGCATTCTTCCGCGCAGGAATGAGGTTTGGTGTGTTTGATAGGATATTGAATGGAATTATATAAAAATTCCAATGGATTTCCAAAAGAAAAGAAATAATTTGAATGTAAAAATATACAAACTATATGAAATATACAAACTATATGAAATTTTCTATATTTTTAACATTTTCATTTCAAATATAAACTTAAAGTTAGGTTTTTTGGGTCTAGTTTTGCACATTTTCAAAATGACAGCAGGTGTGTCTGAGCTTAAAAACTACTTTTCTGTAGTATATATAGATTCTGACTTTTTTTTATCAACTCTTTTTTTCTTGCTGTTGGGGAACAGTAAACTTTTTTATGCATTTACTGTGGAATGGATGACTATCCATGTGAAAATTTCCTAAAGATACTTACATTAAATTGCCAAGGTTTAGGGGACATGAATAAAAGGAGGGATGTCTTTAAAATTTTAAAAGAAAAAAAATTAAATGTTTATTTCCTTCAAGACACACACTTTGTTACAAAAGATGAAAGCATGATAAAAGCATTATGGGGATATAAGGCTTTTTTTAGTTCATACAAATCAAACTCACGGGGAGTTGCTACACTTATTAATAATAACTGTGACTTGACATTGATTAATGAATATAAAGATGACAATGGCAATTATCTTATTCTAGATGTAGTAATAGACAATCTTCCTTTTTTATTAGTGAATATATATGGACCAAATCAGGATACACCAGCCTTCTATACAAAGATTTTAAATATGATACAAGAATATAACTCATCACAATATATGATTATAGGAGGTGACTTTAATTTAATTTTAGATAAGGATTTGGATTCAATGAACTATAAAAACTTAAATAACCCTAAATCAAGAATGGATGTATTAAAGATGATAGAGATACTAAATTTAAAAGATATTTTTCGTGAAAACAATCCAAATTTAAAAAGATTCACTTGGAGAAAGAAAAATCCAATAAAACAGGCAAGACTTGATTATTTCCTAATATCAGAATCGTTACTAAATTTGGCCCCTTATGTAAAATTTGAAAATAGTTATCGTTCAGATCACTGTCCAGTTGTAATGGGTGTTAAAACAAATGAATTTTTGAAAGGAAGAGGGTTTTGGAAATTAAATAACTCTTTACTAGCAGATAAAGAATATGTAAATTTGATAAAAGAAAAAATTAAAAATATTAAATTACAATACGCCTGTCCTATCTACAATTTTAATAGCATTGACTCTATTGAAAATGATAAAATTCAATTTATGCTAAGTTGTCAATTATTTCTAGATACATTATTGATGGAAATAAGAGGAAAATCAATTTCTTATTCAACTTTTAAGAAAAAGAAAATAACTGAAGAAGAATTGCAACTAGAAAAAGAAATCTTTATACTGGAACAGAATTTGTCGCAAGAACATGCTGAAGAATTAGAAAACAAACATGAAGAATTAGAGAATATTAGAAAAATAAAATTTAAAGGTCAATGTATTAGAGCAAAAGTGAAATGGATAGAAGAGGGAGAAAAACCTTCAAAATATTTTACCAGCCTTGAGTCTAGAAACTATCAGAGTAAAGTTATACCTAAAATTGAAAAGGAAGATGGAACTATAATTACTGACCAATTTGATATTTTGAATGAAGTTAAGCTGTTCTATGAAAATCTATATAAAAGTAAAGAGAATGTAGAATCAGGAAATATCCATGAAAAATTAAAGATATATGATGTGCCGAAATTGAACAAAAAAGAATCAGAAAGTCTCGAAGGCCCTTTAACTAATTCTGAAGTTTTGAATTATTTGAAAATTATGAAAAATGAGAAAAGCCCTGGACCAGATGGGTTCACCTGTGAATTTTTCAATTTTTTTTGGCAGGATATAGGTGCTTTCATAACAAGAGCAATAAACAACTCGTATGAATTATCACACTTTACTGAATCAAATAAATTAGGTTTAATAACTTGCCTACCTAAACCAGGAAAACAAAAACGGTTCTTAAAGAACTGGCGCCCAATCAGTTTATCGAATGTGATTTATAAAATAGCCTCAGGCTGTATTGCTGAACGATTAAAAACTGTGTTGAATAAAATAATAAATAAGGACCAAACTGGCTTTTTGAAGGGAAGATTCATAGGTGAAAATATTAGACTAGTTTATGATTTAATGCATTACACAGAACAAAAACAGATTCCAGGCTTATTAATGTTCATTGACTTTGAAAAAGCTTTTGATACTATATCATGGAAGTTTATATACCAAACATTAGACTTTTTTAATTTTGGGGAATCCATTAAAAATTGGATACAAACATTTTATAATGGAATCAAATCATGTGTCATACAGAATGGAATTTCCTCTGATTACTTGTTCCCACTAAGGGGATGCAGACAGGGGAACCCAATTTCACCATATCTCTTTCTACTATGTGCTGAAGTTCTTGGGATTCTCATTCGAAATAATAAAGACATAAAAAGAATTGTAATTGATGGGGAGGAATATAAACTTTCACAATATACTGATGATACTTCAATTATATCTGACGGATCACCACAGTCTATGGATGGTATATTAAGAGAGCTTGATTATTTTGCAATTGTATCTGGACTGAAAATTAATTTAAATTTACAAAAACAAAAATGGTGTGGATCGGTAGTAAAAAATTCTCTAAAGAAGTCTTTCATCACTCGAGATGGAAGTTAGTCTGGAATAATTCTACTTTTGATCTTCTTGGTGTAAAGTTTTCTATTAATTTAGACGAAATGATTGAACTGAATTACCCCCCAAAATTAAATGAAATAAAGCGATTGATAAAACAATGGCAATTAAGAAAACTGACTCCCATTGGTAGATTAACAGTGATTAAATCCCTGATTATACCAAAGATGAACCATTTGATATTGACTATTCCAAACCCCAATAAGGAACTGCTCGATGAATTTGAGAAAGACCTTTATTACTTTTTATGGGGAAGTAAAGTACATAAGGTTAAGAAGAGTGTTATAATCCAAGACTACAAAAATGGGGAGTTGAAAATGATTGATTATATGGATTTCTTATGTGCATTAAAATCAACATGGATCCGAAGACTACTCTACTCAGACACAAAATGGTTAAAACTTTTTGAATCAGAATTAGGAATGAAAATTGAATCTCTTTGGCTAAGAGGTTTAGATTTTATAGTTAAGATGTGTAATAAAATAAGCAACAAATTTTGGAAAGAGGTTTTACTTAATTGGGTAAAAATCATTGACTGCAGTGGTAGTCAAAAAAACATGTACTACTCAAATTCTTCATGAACATATATGGTTTAATCCAAGAATTAAAATAAATAATTCCTCTGTATTTTTGAAAGTTATTTTGATGCAGGCTTTGTTTTCATAAGAGATCTGTTTGACGTTGAAGGAAAATTTATAAGCCTCGAGTACCTCAATAATCTGAATGTACAAACTAATTTTGTAGAATATACCGGTTTAAAAATAGCTGTTACAAAGATACTGAAAAGTATTGATATTGAAAAAAGAGAAGAAAGTGGACCTTTTATCCCAAATTCAATTTACATTTTTTATAAAAGCACAAATGGTTGTAAAGATATGTACAATATACTCATCAAGAAGAAAAAGCAAACAATTAAAGAATTAGAAAAATGGGAAAATAATGGAATATCTTTTGGTGAGTTAGAATGGAACAAAATATTTGAACTACCATTTAAAGTTACAAAAGAGGCAAAATTTCAGTGGATGCAATTTCAAATCCTGCACAGGATTATTGCAACACATAAATATACCTTTATAAACTTAAACTAATTGATTCACCTGTTTGCTCATTTTGTAAACAAGAAGTTGAAACAATTGAACATTTATTTTTTGAATGTTTCTATGTAAAAAGAATATGGTGTCATATAGAGGAGTGGTTTATAAAAAACTTCCATTTTACTATTAATTTTGATAGAAAAGATATACTGTTTGGAAAATACAACAATAAAAACATGTATAGATTACACAATATAATAATACTTACTGTTAAACAATTTATTTTTGCCAGTAGGTTTAAAAATATGCCTAAATTAAGTATAGTAATGCTAGAAAAAATAATTGTAGATAGAATACTGGTTGAAAAGGCTATACTTTTAAGAAATTGTAAATTTTCAGAATATGAAAAGAACTGGAAAATTATTTGTGATATGCTATAATGTTCTTCAAATTTATACTCAAATGTACCAGTATGGTAAAACAGTGAAAACTGTTCCCCAACCTCACTTTGTTTTCCTTCCTCAGCCCTCCCCTTTGTTTACTTCTTTGTATATAAAGCTTTCACAATGAAGATTCATAATATACATGAAATGAATTTGTATTTAGCATTTACCAAAGTATATAATATAAATTATATGGAAGAAAAATTATATAGTATATGTATGTATTGAATGTAAACAAATCTATTGTACATAGTCTGCAAATGTGAAAGCAAAAATAAATTCTATGAATTAAAAAAAAAATATACAAACATGAATACTCACTTTAATCTCTATCGGATACGTATGAAATCTATCTAACATGTCATTTAAAATTCTGACATTTATGTATAACTGTTCAGTGTGCGAAACATTTAATTGAGTTTTTGTCAAAATAGAATTCAAATAAACGATTGCGTTTTTCCCGGAAATCCGAAGGCTGTTATACAGTCCCATTGAATGTAAGATACAATGAAGCGCATTGAAGTGATAAAATTTTCTGTTTGGATGAATCGTTCTGAGTCATGTTTTGAACGCCAATTAAATCATAGTGACACGCCCATATTTTTAGAAACGAAAAAGAAATATTCGTCGTAATGTTTCAGGACACCCCATTCTTCGCGACAAGCAATATGAGTTAAACTGAAATGGAGCTTTAAAAATATTAGAAGAGAGAGTTAACGACTCTCCGCTTCTGTAAAACACAGATTGCAACGAATATGTACATATTTTTTAACTTATCATGTCTATTGAAGTTACCACAACACATGTTTCGGTCGAACACGTGTTTAGTCGATATTCATTTAGACCGTCAATTTCATTGGCTATTATATTTGTGGAAAACCTGTACTACAGGTATTCGAATAAACAAATTGACCGTTTTATCCATTTCTAAGGATATGGGCGTGTCAAACGATGACAATAAACGTTCTAAAGATAGCTCAAAACGTTCCATTCGAACGGAAAATTTTATCACTTCAACGCGCTTGATTGTAAGAGTTCTGCGACCGAAATATTAGTAACATTGTACATGTACTGCTGTATCTAAAATTATGGAACGAACTAAACTGTACCTTTGCATATTAATCAATCAAAATTTTTGATGCTTTCAAAAACAACTTTAAAAAACATTTCTTTAGGAACGTATACATTATTTAACAGGCACGCAGCAACGAAGGGGGGGGGGGGGGGGGCAGGGGGGCCGGGGGGAGCTTTTATCCCCAACATTACCTTTACTATTGAAAATATCCATTTAAAGGTTGGCTGCCCCCCCCCTTCTTACCACAGTATAGTATTATGAAGGAAAATGTAGTATTGTATGAAAAAATTGTAAGTGAAAAGCCTTGAAAAAAGTTGGCCACTACCACCCCCCCCCCCCCCCCCCCCCCCCCCCCCCCCCCGAAGTAGGATTTTCAAGTTTGAGCGTTTTTTGGGAATTTTTTTTTGGCTTGTCACCTTTGACAGGTAAGTGAATTTCTTTTTCTCTCTGGTTGCCCCCCCCCTTTCAAAAACGATGCTACGTGCCTGTTTAATCAGTGCTCTTTATGTATATTTGTATACAATGTACAAGGACATTAAATACGTTTATGTAAAAGAAGGCGTTTAATCAAATAAATCAGTTTCACAGTGAGGCACATTGCGTCTTATAAACAGGGAACCGGGTTTCCTTTAGGAATATGTGGAAAGGAGGTTTTATTTTGAATCTAGTCAAGACGCACAAGAGGAACAAAGCATTTTTCTATGGAAATTGAATAAAGGGACATAGCATCCTTTTTAAATTTTTAATAGGGGTCAGAGAAAAATTCCTACCAAAAAAAACTGCACAAACAAATAGATTTTGTGTACTTTTTTGTGAAGGAGGCGTGGGGAGGGTGGGGGGAGGGGGTAGGTTTCACTTTTCAGTACCAAATTTTATTCATGCACAACTCTTCAATACCATTATTTGGCGGTACCGCAACAAAAGTGTGAGTTTTCAATGAAGAATTTCAACAGTAAAATGTTATGATTGGAAGAAGTGCTCCCAGCTTGTGTATGTACGCAACCTGTCTCTTGAGTGAGCTTTCAAATCTATTTATTTCTGCACATAGGTGACAACCAAACTTGTTGCCTAATATATAACCATTCGTTTTTATTTCGTGTTAAATGAACGAAATCCATTGTTTGAAAGAAAGCAAAGATTTAAACATAGAAAAAACCTTTGACTTGAAACCCCCTATAATAACAAACCTTGAAATCCCTTTAGGCACATTAGAATTAGTCCACAAAAGTTTATATTTCTTACAGAAATAGATACTGCGAAAGGTCAAAAAAGTTTCCATGGATTTTTTTTATATCAATCTTTATCTATCATCCTTAAAATGAGCTTTAAAGGTCCGCTTTTGAAAATTATAGAGCAAAGAATATCATCGACACCACAACTTTCCCCAGTCGACTTAACTGTCCAGAAGTGTTTGCAGAATCCGTAACGCTTTCAACCAGCCTATTGAACTAAATTGGAAGATAATACATTCTTACAACCCGTGCGCATGTCATTTGGCCCCGAAGACTTCATTAGCAACGGATTAAATCACCGCTTCGGAGTTGAAACCCCATATGTTACTTAACCGAAACCCCACGTGTGCCCCTATACACGGTGATATCTGAAAACCGCCATTTATCTTTGTTTGTCGGAAGCAAATTAAAAGTTGGAAGGGGGGAGTGAAAGAGAAAAAAAAATTCAAACCTATAAAAAAAAAGCTTGACCAGCAAAGCAAAGGGTGCTTATTGTTCAGACACGAAAATCCTATTTCGGTGGCGGGGGGCAGGATCGAATACCTTTTTTTACTTAAACTATAACGGGGTGGGGCTACACTTACATTCAAATTTTCAATGCCTATATCATGTGTATCTTTGCCCCCTCCCGCTTCCGACGTCTATGACTATTTAACAAAGATTCTGTGAAGCCTCATTTAATTTCATTCAGTGGTAGAGGAGGAGTTGCGGATAAGAGATAGGTGTCCCAAAGCGTAACAGACGGACGTGCAGCTAGACGGACGGATGTACAGACGGATGGATGGACAAACACCCCATCACTATGATAGCCCTTCCCCTGCTTTTTAAGCGGTGGATATAATACGTCAAGTTTACAATGAAGAATGGGGGGGGGGGGGTAGGAGGTAGTGGCTAACTTTTTTCAAGGCCAACTTCTTTACTTTACATTTTTTTTTTCAGACAATACTACATATCCTTCATATCATAATACTATTGTAAGAAGTGGGGGGGGGGGGGGGGGGCAACCAACCATTAAATATACATTTTAAATAGTAAATGTAATGTTGGCAAAAAAGTGGGAGGCCAGCCCCCCCCCCCCCCCCCCCCCGGCCCCCTGTTGCTACGTCCCTGGGATGTTCCCTCTTCCAAGGCACCTGATCATCCTGATATTTTGAAGGTCCTTGTTTGCTCTGCTCCTATTTTGCATTGTTTTATGGACTTTTCATCTTGATTACTGTTCATTATCTCCATATGTTTCATTTATAACACTGTCATCTGGCAAGTTTTTAGTTTACTGGGTTCCAGTAAATACATTATTTCCAACATGAAAAGTTGGTTTTGTTTACTGTCATCCAGTATGACACGACGATAATAAACATAAAAACTAATATGGGTTAGTCTTTTTATAAATAGACTACATAATTACTGTTGCATTCCACATCTTATGAATGAATAACCTTATAATGCATACATGTATGACTGAACAATGCAGTCACTTATATTTCTAGGTATCACCTCAATGATAGTATTAACACAACCAGAAATAAATGCTTCACTTGGTAAAGACAGATCCATTGTACTAAACTGTACATTCTCAGAAGGAACATTAAGGTCACTCCTATCTATGATTTGGATAAAGAAAATTGGAAATGCATATATTGATATAGCACAATTCAAAACCATTCCTAACCATGAAGCACGTTTGACCGAAAATGGGAATTACCTGATTAACAGATCTCAACTTATCAGTCCAGGAAATGGTTCAACCAATAGCTTTATTTTGACAATCAGTGACATTGAGTGTCGAGATGACGGGGAGTACCGATGTGTGTTAAATTACATTGAAAATGATGGTCGAACAACAAAAATAACGGGAGGCACAACTGTGTTTTTACAAGGTAAAAACTATGTTTATTAAAGATTTCAAACAGAGGTTCCACATTTAGCGTTAAAGCAGATTTTTTTTAATATAAGTTAGCCATTTTGATTTTCAGCAACGCTATGCTGTTGTGACATAAATATTCGGTATAAATATAATATGAATGTAATATAAATATTTTGTTTTGATTTCTAATTAAGATACTTGTATGTTTTAAAACTAAACATATACATAGTTCAGGGTTTAAAGAAATATGATAGCACGATCTTAGCTTGTAATGAGTGAACCGGCTTGAGTATAAGGAAGATTTTAAATGCTAGAAAATTACACAGAAAAACATGCTTTTTTGAGTCACTAACACGTTAATCGTTATTATTATCAGTGGATGCAGAAAAACCATCCAATTTTACCCTGTACCCTAATGACACTCTCAGAGAGAACGACGAGCTAAAATTGTCTTGCTCTGCAAATGTTGGAAATCCAGAGGGATATATTGCTATATGGAAAAGAGATGTGCTAGAAAATATCAAAGTATTACTGAATAAATCAAACCCGGTTGAGGAAAAGAACGAGAACTGCTCTACATTCAGTCACCTGACCGTAAATTATACCGTATCCAAAAAAGATAATGGTGGAAAATTTAGTTGTTCTTCACAAAATAGACAAAGTCAAGTTCAAGGACCAAGCAGAGTCGTGAATATTCTCTGTAAGTTTTATTTCATATCGTATGTAATATATAAAAACTCCAACGATAGTTTATATATATTTCAATATATATAAACTATTGTTGGAGTTTCTATTTTACTGAAAAAACAACAACATATTTTTCATTAAGATATAGGTGATATTGATATGAAATTTATTGTCATTTACGTCATAGATATTTTCCCTTCATTTAAGTCTTGTTATCTGCAGATGGCCCTTCCGATGTCATCATTGATATGTGGCCTACAAGTCAGACCGTGTTTGTCGGGTCAAAAGTAACTTTTACGTGCAATTCTGACGGGAATCCGATTCCAACTTTAAAATGGATGTTTAATTCAACATACGATCGTTCTGAAAAGATACGACCACTCACATGGAAAGAAAGAATTTTGGTTTTAAATAGTGCCAACCTCAACGACAGTGGTGTTTATTTGTGCGTAGCCTCAAATTCAATCTTTGGAGAAATATTGCACAAGTCTTCAAGCATAGCACTGAAAGTCCAAGAACGAGAGCATGGAAAGGTAAATCAGCAAACTTGTCGAGAAAATCAGTGTGCATTCTCTGAAAGTTGTGTAGTTCTAGATCACAAAGTTTTATGTACGACAAATATTTGGAGTTATATTGCTCTGCCATTCATTTTCTTTACTCTGCTATTTGTGGTGACATCTGCAGTCTTATGCATGAGAAGTATTAAAGACTCATCATTCATAAAAGTTAATAGAGATATGATGTTAGGGTAAGTATCAAGATAATGCATCGAGGTATTGTCAATGTCCAAAATTATTTAATGTATTTCTTTTTTTACGCAACAGAAGCTAAATAAGTTAAAAAAAGAGAAGAAATTCCGTTCAAAAAAATTCAACGTTAACTTACAATTTAGTTCAATGAAAAAAGTCAAAATCTTTTATATAAGAAATGGAAAGAAAATATACCAATAAAATATAAAAAATACGTAGCTTTTATAATACGTATAAAGAATATGAACCTTTTGTATTTGTAATAGATATCTTCGTTCACTGAAAAGAAAGCAAACCCCAAGAGGAAGAGCCGCTTTGAATAGCACAGAACAGTCCAGTACAGTAGAGAGAAGTGACACTACCACCTATGAGCTTTTGAACAATAAAGAACAAAGAGATGCATCTAGCAACGAGAAAACAAGATATGAAACTTTAAATATCGCGATGGAAACAAATACAAGATACGAAGCTTTAATCAATTCTGAACGAGCAAGCGCAAGATACGAAGTCCTCGATATGGCATCACAAACAAGTGCAAAATACGAGGTTTTGAAAGCATGTATGAGAGAAGAAAAATATGCAAAATACGAGGAATTAAACATTTCAGAGCAAGAAAAAACAAGATACGAATTTTTGAAAGTCAAAGAATCTACAAATCAATAAGGGCGATTTCATAATGATTTAAACTGAAATGCAATACGAAAATTAGAAATCAGAAAGATCTTAAGAACCAAATGAGAATGCAACAATTCAGATAAATAATTTCAATTTTTAAAAGTTATTGGGGATGCTATATATCTTTTTGAACTCGCGGGCTTTACATATGGATATAAAGGCCTATTGAATTGTTGAAGAACGTCATTATCTTCACTGTCGGTGCTATGTGAGTTGTTATATTCTCTGTTGTGTTTAAACAAATAAACAAATTAGTAAAATTAATTGGATATTTAAGTATTAATAAACGGTATATATGAAGTTGTCTGACAATGTATAGTGCACATATGTTCCATATTTTGTATTGTATATTGTATATTAATTTGCACCTTTGACCTATTTGTTTGAAATGTATATATGTTTAAATATAAATCCTATAATATCACAAAACATTTACTTTTAAAGCAGTAAATGTTTTGTGATATTTTTGGATTTTTACTTTTAAGGAGTAAATGTTTAGTGATATTTTTTGATTTTTACTTTTAACTATACCAAAACCTGTACCGATTCTTCATTTTGTTTTTGAAATTATGTTTAAATATTAATGTATCCAATGTACCAGTATTTTGGTTTGGGCGAATATAGTGAACTGAACTGAACATGTATCTAGTTGGCGATAAAAGTAAAGCACTGTTAATCAGCGAAAATTAATTTACTTGTATGTTTAGTTGTTCGTTATATATTAAAAGCAATCTTAAACTTGTTTATCTTTTACTGCAATACGTGGACAATATACATATGTTTCCAACCGAAATTCAATTGGAGAAAATTTCTAAGTTTAGTGAATACTCATGTAGGTTTGTTCACATTTCTACAATGTTCAGTCTACATTGACTGATAGTGCTTTCATAGCAAAATTATTAAATTTTATCTCCGATTACATGTAACCTTTGCTTCAGGTCTCTATCAAGATAAATTTGGATTGCTGTATATCAAATTATTTTACGAGCTTTGGATTTCAAAACCAATGCCTGTGAAGACTTGTTCTATCTTTTAAAACCTAGAACTAGTCGTTGAATGAAGTTTTTTTTAATCCAACCTGTTAAGTTATCTATATACTGCAAGTTTTTCCTACTTTTTAAAATGATTGTGTCATAGAATCAATGTTTAGTTTGTACATACATTGTATATACATATACTCGTAAAAGTATATGTAAAAGAATCTGAGAGATTCGGATCCGCCAATGAATATATAAATACGATATGCAGATTGAAACAAGTCTACAATTTTATTTGACACATTTTTCTTTATGGATGTCATATGATACTGTGTGGTAAATGCTTTCAATATACGACTTTTATTTAAAAATATATTTGAACATGTATTATTTCCAACATTTTTTTGAAAAACCCACATTTTAACACCAATGACAAACACTATTTAAAGTGACAATACGGTGTTCGAGATTCCACATTCCATGCTATCGAGCATACATATAATTTTCATAAACAAAACAGCATGGTAAGAGAGGGAAGCCCGGTAGGCCCACAGGGGCTTGTGTAGAGAAAATAAATCAGTTAAAAAAATTAGTACCTCGGAGAAAAAGTTTTTTTTCTCCGAGGTACTAATTTTTTTAACTGATCCGTCTTCCTTGGAAGATGGTATTATATAGTAGAAGTTTTTTTACAGTCTTCGGACTATGCACTTCCTCTCTTCTGTGATTGGTAGAAATTGCATGATGAGAAAATTTTCAATTATTTCATTGGTTAAAATGCTGTTCAAGGCAAGGGAGATAACTTTTTGAGGGTCTAATTTTCGTAAAAATCAGCACTATTGAATTCTAAACAACAATATTTTTAATAGCAATAACTAAGCAGGTCTCTTTATTTTCATCAAGTTCCAAATAAGATTTGAATTTTATTGCTTGCTGGCTTTACAATTTGCATTTATTCTTTTCCCCTTATTTGTTTGAAGCAATATGAGCTGTATCTTCGAAAATTTTATTTTGCTGGTAAAATGTGCTATCATGATTAATTTGTATGTAATTTAAACCCTTATGAACAATAAGCCCAAAATAAAGTTTTTAAATGTTTCAGAAAAAAATATTTCTGTACAACCGAACATGCAGTTTTATATAAGAAACCATTATTGTACAGGACGACAATAATTCAACTTTGCTCCAATCAAAGCTAATAAAAATATTTTCATCGCGAATATGAGCAACAGAAGTTTATAAATGATTTATTTTTCTGTCATTAAATTAGTTAGTCACAAATTTGCAATAAAATTTTCCGATGTCAAACATGCAGCTCATATTGCTTTGAAGAAGGTAACATTTAACGGAATCGGCCGGGGTTTGCCGAAGGTGTCAGTCAGTTTACGGAGATGACAAAGCGACAGCCGCGGTAGGGCTAATACCAGTAAAAATCTAATGTAGAAATAACAAATCAAGAAATTCAAATGAATTATACGACTTGAAAGATGTAGATTAGTTTACTGTTTAAGGTTGTTGCTAAAGACGGTAAGCTTTTTTTTTTTTTTAAAAAAGCTCTACTTGTTTATTTTCTCTACACAGTCTCCTGTGGTAGGCCTACTTCAATGACAAAGTCGACCAAAAAGAAAAACAAAACCCAAAATAGGGCTTGAAATTAAAAAGCTTTCTTGACAAAAATTTAGTTGGGAAATTAATATAATCATTGGATGAAGAAGAAACGGGATCTCGGCGACATTCACGTGAGGCTCGCGAAGGTTCTACCCTACAGGTTTGTTGACACATGCTATCATTTCTCGTATCTCCATGGCTTTCAAAGAAAAAAAATCAGTGTAAACTCAACATTTAAATGCACTTATGACATATAAAATTTATTGCCATTTGAAGCGCAAATTGTATTGGAACTGCAGAAAGATATTTTGTTTGACATTTTGCCGCGATGACGTATGATTTGGTGGATTTACCTTTCTTGCACCCCAATACACAAAACGTCAACATTTTTACTTAATCATGTTAAATTCATTTGAATGCAGACTAATATGTTAAACAATTTACCGGAGAGTTAAGATATTTTGATTCTCAGAATTGCTTTTAATTATTATTCCATTATAATTGTAAACCCTACATTGTATGCACGTGCCATTTTAGAATTCATGTGGTACAAGTAAACAGATCTAAGTTGTACGGCCCTTGATTTTCCGGCAGATTCTAATTATGTTCCCCAAACGAAGTTGGGGAACATATTGTTTTTACTCTGTTTCTTATTATTATTATTATTTTTCTTCTCGGGAAAATTTTGTCCGCGAATGATCTTGTAAACTACACATCCGATTTAGGTGAAATGTTTTTAGGGTCAGTAGACATGTTATGTAGATTTGCGGAACGAAGGTCATTTTGCGCGCACGTGCTTGCATGCACGTGCAACACGTGAAATGACCGATTTAATTGATATAGGCGTAACTTTTTACATTTTTGATGAAATGCTTTAAAACTCATAATATAAGGATATATTAGTAGCATAGACAATATCACATGATCAAAATAGCAAGATCTCACGCGCATGCACGTGCGCTTCGCTCTGATTGGCTGAAATTAAAGTCTCAATATCTTTCTTGTTTTTTGACAAAATCCTTTGAAATTTTGAACATAGCCATGCATTAGGATATCCTACAACATAATATATAGCAATTATCATAAAAACACGTGCATGCACGTGCGCTGCAATCTGATTGGCTGAAACTTTAAATTGCTATAACTCCCTTGGTTTACAACCAAACGGGGTGGGATTTGGAACATAGATAGATATAATGGACATCTGCAAGAAGGTATGGTCACCATTCACATGCATGCACGTGCGTGTACATGCGCTGCAATCTGATTGGCTTAAACTTTAAACAGCTATAACTCCCTTGGTTTACAACCAAACGGGGTGGGGTTTAGAACATAGATAGATGTAATGGACTTCTACAAGAAGGTATAGTCGCCATGCTCATGTATGCACGTGCGTGCACGTAAAAAGAGTAAAATAAAAAATACACTTGAATGAGCGTATTTTTAAATACGTTTGGATTAAATACTTTAATATTTAGTATATCAAAATATATCGATTGTGTGGCAAGATGATATGGTCATTACGCACATGCATTCACATGCACAAGCGTGCAATGCTTGAATTTGAATGAACTTGGTACACTTCTGGGTAAACGTTGTTAAAGTCTTAAATGCATAGAGTTTGTCCTATTTAACGAAGCCTCCAGGGAATATGGCATCAAAAGGGAGTTGGGGAGCGTTTGGGGAACATCTGTAACGGTCCCCGTTACAATTAGCACTAGTTACGTTTATTTTGTATGAGGAGGGAATATTTATTTTTCTCAATTGCTTACTTCAACTTTTTACCTTTGTCATGTTGTAAATTTTGAATTTATCGGGTGGCAGTAAATACAAAATTTACAACATGACACCTTATTCCTGAATGATATATTGGGTAAATTTGAATGAAAAAGCACACGATTTGCAGCCGTATTACCGCTTTAAATATATGCATCAAAAACTTCTTAATATGAAGTTTCGTTGTTCGAATATGTTTGTATATTTATCTGTTATATAATCTGATTTTTTCACAGACAACCGTGATAACAAATGGTTATATGATTGCGCTTTTCTCTCTCTCTCTCTCTCTCTCTCTCTCTCTCGTGTCAAATTTTTCCTGGTTGTAAGGTTTCATAGCCTAAGAATTTAATGAAAAATTCCTGTATTTTACACAGTTTTAAAAGGCTTGCAATTGGACGTTTAAATTAAGCTTTCAAAAATTATTTTAGCATTTAATTTCCCTGTTGTTAAAAAGTGTGCGTTAAGGGGATAGAAAGATAATTTTTATGTTAAAAATGTTTTAACATGCATTCATGAAATCCAAATATTTCTACCTCGTAAAGATTATAAAAATGTAAGAATTTAAAGAATAATCTGGTGTAAAGTGTTAGGAATTTCATTCAAATGCACGTACATTTATATACGGGTATCCATAATTTTCTATTTTTAGTGATTTTATATATACTTTAAGATTTGTAATTACAAAGACATCACTTCATTTATCCCTATAGTTTATGAAAGGAAACATATTCAGAAAGAATTAGCGTTTAAGTTGTAATAATTATAAACACTCGCGATTTTGGTATTTGCATAAATAGTAATGCATAGACATGTATTTGCAATAACCCACAATAATTCTAAAATTTACAAAAAAAATGGTTCTTTGGGCTACTGTGAAAAGTATTAGAGAAGTTCAATGAGAACTAAGCCTTTGTAGAAAAAAATCCTTTGTAGACCCCCATCTGCCCCATCTGAGGTAAGTCAAAAGTATTGCAGATCTACAGGACACCACAACTCATGCTCTAAAAATTAGTAGGTCAATGTTTAAAAACAAAATTAGAGGTACTGTGAGTACTGATCTCACTAAATGATACCCCCGCCTATCATATGATTAAAATGGCAAAGCGCATGTTTTGCTCTGGGAAACTCGAAATAAGTGTCAGATGAAAAAGTAAAATAGGAGGTGCACAATAGTATCATGTAACAAAGAATTTGTGAAAGTATCATTTAATTTTATTCAGAGGTATAGGAGGAGTTGACGATAAGAGATGGGTATCCTTCAATACTAGTATTATTTAGAAAGAACGGCAGGTCAATGTTTCGCTATGAGAAACTCAAAATACACGTAGGATCAAAAAGTAAAATAGGAGGTCACAATGATACTTTGTAACAAACATTCTGTGAAAGTTTCTTCAAATTCCATTAAGTGGTATTGGAGGAGTTGCGGATAAGAAATGTGTACCCAAAAGCGTAAAAGACGAACGGACGTACAGCTTAAGTGACGGACGGACACCCCGATCACTATATACCCTTTCACTTTTCAAGCTGGGGATATAAAATCATTGAGAGGAGTTCTGAAACCAGTGTTTGGTTGAAAACTTTTTTTCTGACCTCAATTACTTAAACGGTGAAAATTGAAATTCAGAAACTTTAACGAACATCTACCATAACTTTCCCATTCGTATTGAAAACTTAAGGTACAATGATCACTGAACTAACTAAATGATATTCCTGGCCTCCTATATGTTTATAATGGCAAAGTCTATGTTTTGCTTTGTTTGTCTATCAAAAAGTAAAATAGGAGGAACACAAATGCATTATGTGATAAAGAATCTACGTAAATATCTTTAAATTTTATTCATTGGTAAAGTAGAAGTTGCCGATAAGAGATGGGCACACTTTAATATTATAGAAAAAATTGCCATGTTTTGCTATGGGAAACTAAAAAAATGCATGTAGGATCAAAAAGTAAAATAGAAGGTGCACAATGGAACTTTGTAACAAAGATTCTGTGAAAGTATCATAAGATTTCATTCAGTGGTACATGTATAAGAAGAGTTGGGTAACCAAATGCGCAACAGACAGACGGACGTACACACGGACAGATATCACGATCACTATATACCCTCCCTCTTTTCAAGCGGGGGTATAATGATAAATAGGCTACTGAATTAATTACTTCAATAGTGGTCGTATTTCAATAGTGGTTGCAACCTATGTTTGTTAATGAAATGGACCCCTAACCACTATTGAAATAATTATTTCTATAGTGGTCGTTATTTCAATAGTGGTTGCAACATTGCCATACCATGGGAATCAGTGTTTCACAAACACATCTTGTTGATACATGCAGCCATTTACTTAATCTGTAAGAGTTAATTACAGATTCGGATAGCACTGTCCTTTTATAGACTGCATTTCCTAGTAGAATTGATCTTCAATTTTATCCTTATCCTAATCCAAGCGTCAATAAGTCGATTGTTTTAAAAAAAAGTATTTAATTCGCTTTAAAACTATTTTGCATACTAATGATTTAAAGCACATGACCTTACAAACATTGGGAAATATTGTTTCTACGTTGTCCTTGGATAACCTTTTATGGGCCCAATTTCCTTCCAAAGAAATATCTTTTAAAAGAAAAAAACTGTATGAATCTTCATTACATCAAAATGTTTGTGTATAAACATGCCTAATCATGACTTTGGGCCTTGTAATAATTTTTCTCTGTGTTTTTTTACGACTATTCATGAATTGAAATATGCACTTTTTCCATTTAAAAATATCTGCATAATACATGTACGTGAGACAAAAATGCACAGAAAAGTTTCCTCATTTAAGGCTACATGCATGTATGGAACGTTTTAATATATATTTACTTCATTATAGACAATAGCTGGGTTTTGAGGTTGAATGTTTGTTAATTCCTATTTGAATCATTTAGAGTGATTATATTATAATGCATTTGTATCTTTCAATATTATAGCTCTTTCCAGGCCAGAAAGTGAACAAACAACATGCTTACATCATGTTATTTTTTCCTAATCCTCACAAAAGGTAAGGCCTATTTTTTTACTTTATGTTTAAACATATAAACATCCACACACCCTCACATACACCCTCCTTCCCTCCCTCACACACACTTACCCTTACACACACAAACCCTTACCCTTACACCACACCACACCACACACTATCACAAGTAACTCACTCTTATCACCTACTAGTATTTAACAAATATCTAATTGTTTGGGACTTTTTTTTAAACCCAAAACATTTATTAAGGAAACTTTGAAAGTAATCTTCAATAAATATTCTTTTATCCTAAGCCTCTTGCCGGTACCAAGCAGTTGCATCATTATTATGGGCAAAGGCATGCTTTCGAAATTGTCCCCAGAGTAAATAACAGAGGGTGGCGTACAGTCGTTTGCTATTGAAATTACATTTTAAAACTTTATTTTTACATGATATCCCATTTATTTATTATCCATGGTTTAGGGATTCGAGATAAAACGTCCTCAGGTGTCAAATATTAAAGATACATGTAGCTGTTGATGTGTATGCATTTTTGGAAACATTTTTAGCGTACTTTCACAATTCATTTTTAACGTCAATACGAAAGCAATCCTGAAGAATGTTTTGAGTCATTTTATCGATCAGTTAATATGTGGCAAAATATTTTGCACTTCATTGAGGTCAGCAGAATTAATAATGTATCAACTATGATAATCACCAAGACCACAAGGCCTGGTGAACATTATTCTTCGAGGTTACTAAAATAATAGATTTTTGACACAACCTATTTGGTCCAATAAGATTTCTACTTGCATGGGGAAAATCATTCTGTTTTCAAAACTGGGTGAAAAGTGGAATTTTATGTATAAAACACTTATTGAATAAAAAAAAATGAAAATCTAAAAATTCTTAACGATTTTCCATAAGTTATGTCAAACAACAATCTTGTTTAAAGTAATCATTTCGTAAGTTCTATGGTCAATACAATGACCTTGTCAGTTAATACAATTATTATACTGACCGACGTTTTTCATACTAATTGTTAGTCCATCATTATACCCCCCGCTTGAAAAGCGGGAGGGTATATAGTAATCGGTATTTCCGTCCGTCTGTACGTCTGTCCGTCCGTCCGTCCGTCCGTCTGTTACGCTTTGGGGTACCCATCTCTTATCCGCAACTCCTCCCATACCATTGAAGGAAATTTAATGAAACTTTCATAGAATCTTTATTACATATTGCCATTGTGCACCTCCTATTTTACTTTTTGATCTGACATATATTTTGGATTTTTCAGAGCAAAACATGGACACTGCCATTGTATTCATATGGGAGGCGGGGGGTATCATTTAGTGAGCTCATTGCTCACAGTACCTCTAGTTTATACACTGAATTGACGACGGATTTTTCATTATTTCCCGATCTTGACAAGAAGCACACGGCGGGTGTGATTGGTTAGCAGGGGATGCTCCTCTTCCATGGCACCTGATCCTACCTCTGATGTTTCAGAGGTCCGTGTTTGCTCTGTTCCTCTTTTGTATTGTTTTATGGACTTTTCGTATCGATTGCTGTTCGACATCTTCATAATTATGTTTCATTTATAACACTGTCAAGTGTTCAATTTGCTGGGTTTCAGTAAATACATTATTTCCAACATGACAAGTTGGGTTTTATTTACTGTCATCAAGTATGACACGAAGATAATAAATATAAACAAGAATAAAAGCTAGGGTTTCTTTAATCTTCTTTTTTTAAAAAGACGGATATAATTATTGTTGCAAACATTCCACATCTTATTCTAGGTATCTCCTCAATGATAGTAATAACACAACCAGAAAAAAATGCTACACTTGGAAAAGATAGATCCATTGCATTAAACTGTACATTCTCAGAGGGAACATTAGGATTACTTTTATCTATGATTTGGATGAAGAAAATTGGAAATGCATATATTGATATAGCAAAATTCAAAACCATTCCTAACCATGAAGCACGTTTGACCGAAAATGGGAATTACTTGATTAACAGATCTCAACTCATCAGTCCAGGAAATGGTTCTACTAGCAGTTTCATGTTGACAATCAATGACATTGAATGTCGAGATGACGGGAAATACCAGTGTGTGTTGAACTACTTGGGGGACTATGGCCGACCAATTACAGTTACAGGAAACACAACTGTGTTTTTACAAGGTAACGTTATAAAACATTGTTTAACAAAAATTTCAAAATGTAAGCTGGCCTCTCAATTACTTTTATTAAATGTTATACGTGTAGTAATGAATGCTTTTTAATCACCATTGCGCAATTCGTAAAACCAATATAACTTTCATTTAGAAATTCAAACGATCTGAATTTAATTTACATTTTGCAGAAATACCTTGCACAAAATTATGTGTATTACTGTATTTCTGGAAATAATTACCTACATGAATTCTCCCCATAAATAATGTTGTAGGCCTACATGCTAATTAAGCCTGTCTTTCTAGGGAAAAAAAAATAAATTTGGAGATAACCAAAATATGATGATAAAAAGTTTGTTAATGTTGCATGTACAATCTACAGATATTACTATTATATTATTATATATTTACATTGATTATTTTAGAAATTAATTTAATTTTGAAGATTTATGACGACATGAACTGCGACGCTTCACGTTCGTATATTTCAAGAAGCGCGCGTATCAACAAAACTATTTTCAAATTACGTTAAAAATAGGCTATATATATGTATTGAGAAATTTAATTAATTGTGAAAATTATTTCAATGTTGAATAAATTTGAATATGGCAAAAAATATTCCTTTTAAAAACCGAGCTTCTCAATCATTTTTGTTTTTCTTTGTAATCAGTACCTGTAGAACGACCATCAACTTTTACCTTGTATCCAAAGTCCACTCTCAGAGAAAACGACGAGATGACTGACTTGTTCTGCAAATACTGGAAATCCCGAAGGTTATATTGCAATATTAAAGATCAGTTTTCCAGACAATGTAGCATTATTGCTGAATATATCAAATACAGCAGGGATAAAGAATACAAACTGTTCGGCTGTCACTCACATGACATTAACTTACATCGTATCTAGAAAAGACAATGGTGCAATTTTCAGCTGTTCTTCACAAAACAGACAAACCCAGGTACCTGGTCCAAGTATAGTCACAGATACAGTGACAGTGCTACGTAAGTCATATTTACTAGTAAGTATTTTTTTAGGAATAAATTCCGAAAATAAATCTCAGTTATAAAACCAAGTCCATACTTTGGAAACTCAGGTTTTGCTTGCTCAGTACATAATATGCTTTACTTCCGTTCGTCCTCTTCCAGCGTTCGATTTTTTTTCCAGAAGATACCCAGCTTATAGAGTTATCAAGTCTTAAAAAATACGACACCCCCCCTTCCTTCTTACCCCATGGCTTATTTGAAAAGGCATGATAAACAAAATTCAATTCCTACATATGTACAAATTTAAATTACTCTTTCCATCGTCTAGATCTGATATGGACTCTACATTGTCTTTCCAATTCAAATTTTGTTTCTGCTCCTTAACACACTTTCAAAAGTAAAATAACCATCTCAATTTTTTTAAATGTTGAATTTCAGGGTTAACGCTTTCGAAGAAGAGTTTATTATCCCATCACAACGGAGTTGTAGGGGATATAGTAACGCGCGTGTGTGTTTGTTTGTGCTTGTATTAGTTTGTCTTGTGCGGAACGGAAGTGACGTAATTTGCATCGGGATCTATGTCAAATTCTGTGTTAATTTCTAGATATGCTACTTGCCATGGGATGCTCCGCTTTACGGTGCACTTGTTTATTTCAGAATTGAACTCCAAAAAAATTTCTTTTGCATTCCATAATATTCTATTTGATCATTTTCAGCATTTGCAAAAGGCAAAATCCTACTGATTTTTTTAAATTAAAAAATACTTCTATTATAATGAAATACCCAATTTTTGCAAAAAGGAATGACATATGGAGATAACAAAAGCAGTCAAGCTCAAAAGTTCATTGAAACAAACAGAAAGGGACAAACACAGACCTCTAAATACATCAAAGGTGGGATTTGATGCCATGAAGGAGTAAGTATCCCCTGTCGAAGCGTCACACCCGCTGTGTGCTTTTTGTCATGATCGGAAAAACGAAAAACCAGTAGACAATTCAGTTTGCTACAAGCATTTTGAGAGTATTGCAAAAGCAATAGGTGTCCCCTATCGGGTTTCCCTTTTTTCTTTAGGATGCAAGCTTGTAAAAAAAAGTGCGGAAATCCAAATGGGGCAAACTGACACAGACGGAAACACAGATAGACGGACGGATGAACGGACGGATAGACAGACGGACTGACCGACTCAGAGGAAACTCATAGTCCCCTCGGCTTTCACCGGTAGAGGATTAATAATAGCCTAACAATTAGTATGAAGAAGTCAGTCGGCAGAAAGTATTGTGTTTAAAATCGAGCCACAAATTCACTAAATTAATATTTTTGATACCGCATTTTCGATATTGAAATACTATTTTTTAATTTATTTACCTTTCTTTAATTATTGTATTTATATCTGCAGATGGCCCTTCCGATGTTAGGATTGATATATGGCCTACAAGTCCTACTGTGTTAATCGGCTCAAAAGTAACCCTTACGTGCAATGCTGACGCGAATCCGATTCCAACTTTCAAATGGATGTTTAATTCGACAAACGAGCGTTCTGGAAAGACACGACCACTCACATGGAAAGATAGAATTTTGGTTTTAAATAGTTCCGACCTCAACGACAGTGGTGTTTATTTGTGCGTAGCCTCAAATTCAATCTTTGGAGAAATATTGCACAAGTCTTCAAGCATAGCACTGAAAGTCCAAGAACGAGAGCATGTAAAGGTAAATCAGCAAACTTGTCAAGAAAATCAATGTGCATTCTCTGAAAGTTGTGTAGTTCTAGATCACAAAGTTTCATGTACGACAAATATTTGGAGTTATATTGCCCTGCCATTCATTTTCTTTACTTTGCTATTTGTGGTGACAACTGCAGTCTTATGCATGAGAAGTATTACAGACTCATCATTCATAAAAGTCAATAGAGATATGATGTTAGGGTAAGTATCAAGATAATGCATCGAGGTATTTTCAATGCCCAAAATTATTTTATGCATTTCTTTTTTTTTTTACGCAACAGAACCTAAATAAGTTTAAAAAGAAGAGAAGAAATTCCGTTGAAAAAAATTCAGCGTTAACATATAATTTAGTTCAATGAAAAAAGTCAAACTATTTTATATAAAAAATGGAAAGAAAATATTCCAATAAAATATAAAAAGTACGTAGCTTTTATAATACGTATAAAGAATATGAATCTTTTATATTTGTAATAGATATCTTCGTTCACTGAAAAGTAAGCAAACCCCAGGAGGAAGAGCCGCTTTGAATAGCACAGAACAGTCAAGTACAGTAGAGAGAAGTGACACTACAACCTATGAAATTTTGAACAATAGAGAGCAAAGAGACGCATATAGCAACGAGAAAACAAGATACGAAACTTTAATTATCGCGACGGAAACGAATAGAAGATACGAAGCTTTAAACAATTCTGAAGAAACAAGTGCAAGATACGAAGTCCTCGATATGGCATCACAAACAAGTGGCAAATACGAGGTTTTGCAAGCATGTATGAGAGAAGAAAAATATGCAAAATACGAGAAATTAAACATTTCAGAGCAAGAAAAAGCAAGATACGAATTTTTGAAAGTCAAAGAATCTACAAATCAATAAGGGAGATTTCATAATGTTTTAAACTGAAATGCAATACGAATATTAGAAATCAGAAATACCCGTATCTTAAAGACAACTTGAGAGTTCATACATTAAGATAAATGATTTTTTTTTTTTAAAAAGTTCTTGTGTATTCGATACATGTATATCATTTTGAACTCACAATATTAAAAACATCACAAAGTCTCATAACCTTTTTTTTATATTTGTGTATTTTAGTAGAGAAAAACACGGAAGGCAAACTGACAGCCTAAATTTATGAAAAATGTAATGGCCATCTTTTCCTGATGTAGCAATATATCAATTTAACATGCATAGAGTTTACATATGTGACCCCCTGCTGCTTTGATAATATAATATATAATATAATATATATTATTATAACAGTAACTTGATCCGAAGGGTCGTATCACGTCGAGTTGACAGGCGCGGATCATCAGATCTAACGAGACGCGAAGCGTCGAGTTTGATCTGATGATCCGCGCCTGTCAACGAGACGTGATACGGCTTTTCGGATCAAGTTACTGTTATAATAATAAATTTATTATATACCCCCTCATAACTAGCAAAATATAGCAAAAGAAAACTTTAGAGATCAATTGCATAACATTTATCCATAAAACAAAGCATAATAACAAGGGACTTTTTAACGCGCAAGAAAAAATAACGTCATATTTCTGCGTACTACGTCATCAGTTTCAGAGAGTGGTAAACAACATGTTGGTGATCCGGAAAATCGGATCACGACGTCAAGTGATAGCGTAAATTCAACAGTAAAATTGGGTGATACACATTAGGTATATTTAAGGAATGAATTTAATAGCTACCCATTTTATACGGTATAAACTGGGTTGGGGCAGTTTACGCTTTATAAACCGCGAAGCGGTTTATAAAAAAGCGTAAACTGTTCCAACCCAGTTTATACCGTATGAAATGGGTAGCTATTAAATTCATTGCTTATAATTTAATTTTCATTCATTTGATGTAAGAAAAAAAGATGATTGTTCTAACAAAATGACTTTAATTTGTACGAAATTTGAATGTAACGTCAGGCGGATTGATACGTTTTTGACGAAAGCCATTGTGACGTAGGCAACCCATTTTATACGATATAAAGTAATATTTTATCCAATCAAATACAGCGTTACAACCAGAATTAAATTATAATAAAATGTAATAGCATGTTCAACTAACAAACAATTTCTGAACCGAAGCAAGCCACTGACTTATTAAAATTGGTGATATATTAATATCAACAATTTGGTTTAAAGTCAACCTTTTTAAAAATTCTTTTAAGCCAAGACAATTAATTGTTATATAACTAGTAAATTTGATATGGAAAATTATGTGATGTATCACAAACCAAGAAATTTCATTCACAAGAGGGCTAAATGTAACAGTGGTGGGATTGTTGTTTATATAAAAGACAAACTACTTAAAGGTATTCAGTTAGTGTTGTCAAACATTGATGGGGTCATGTGGTTTAAAATGGACAAAAACTTTTTTCTAAATGACGAGGATAATTTTATATGTTGTGCTTACCTACCCCCGGAGAAATCCCCCGTATACAACATTATAACAAATGCTAAAAATATTTTTGATAAACTTTCCCAAAATATAGCTACTTTCCAAAATATAGGGAAAGTTGTCAAAATGGGTGACTTAAACGCTCGTACGTCTGTAGCGCCAGACTATATCAGGGACGATTTTATTGCACCAGAGAATGATAATCAATCGTATGTGTGTGACAATAAAATGGAACGCTATTCTGAAGACAAAATAAAAAAATCTTTCGGTGTTATGCTATTGGACATGTGCAAATCATTCAAATTTAGAATCGTGAATGGTAGTCTACATGCAGACAAAGAGATTGGAAAATATACATGTGAATCAGAACTAGGAAGTAGTGTTATTGACTACATGATAACCGAGGAGGATTTTTTCCCTAATGTGATTGATTTTTACGTAGAAGAGCATCCACATTTCTCAGACCATAACCCAATTATATGCAGCCTTAAAGCTGGTTGTACCCATGAAGCTAATGAACAGGGAAAAAAAACAGAAACGTAGAAAAGTGGAAATGGAATGAAAATTTTCATGATGAATATATACAGCACCTTAGAGAGAACATTTATAAATTTCAAGACTTATTGGGAGATATGGATCAACCAAATTAAGAAAATATAAATAAACTAACGGACCAATTTACAAATACTCTGTTAAAGATAGCAGAACCTTTCTGTAGAAAGAAAGTAATTACACTAAAAACAGATATGGTTTTAGAGGCAAAAGTAACAAAGACGCACCATGGTTCGACACAGAGTGTGACAGCGCGAAAAGAATATGGATCAAGGCAATTCAACGATACAATTATGAAAGGACGCTTGATAACCGAATTGAAATGTTCACTTTAAAGAAATCTAACAAAGCACTTGCGAAAAAGAAGAAGGTACAGCATCAATTGAAACAAAGAGAAAACTTGAAACAACTGAAAAAGAAAAACCCAAAGGAATTCTGGAAAATGTTAAGTCCCAAGGAGAACGCCAAGCAAGTAAAAATAGCACCAGAAGATTTTTTCAATTATTTTAGGAACATGTGTTCGATAAATGAAAACGGAATTATGGATGCGGAAATACAAAATACTGGATCACCGGCGTTCCAAGAGCTAGACAAAGAGATCACGAGTGAAGAAATAATTAATGCGGCAAAATTATTAAAAAACGACAAATCAGGCGGAAGTGATAACATAATCAACGAAATGCTCAGTGTAGTTGTGGCAACGCTGGAACTAGTGTTAAATGTGCTTTTCAATGCAATTCTTAGCAGTGGTTGTTATCCATCCAAATGGAAATTGGGTATCATAGTGCCGATATTCAAAAAAGGGGATAAAATGGATCCACAAAACTACAGGGGAATAACCTTATTAAGTTCTTTAGCTAAATTGTTTTCTCGTAGATTGAATAATAGATTGCAAAAATGGTCTGAAGACAACATTATATCTGATGCACAATATGGAATTAAGAAAGGTTATAGCACTTTTGATGCTGCATATGTATTAAAAAATGACATTGATTTTAATATCGCAAAAGGTAAAAAACTTTTTTGTGCTTTCGTAAATTTTCTCAGAGCATTTGATACGGTGGATAGAAATGCATTGTTCTACAAATTATTAAAGCTAGGTATTGATGGTAAAATGTTAAGAATTATTAAAGCTATGTATGAAGATGTGAAAAGTTGTGTTCGGGTAACTGGCTCCCTCAAAAATTTTTTTGATAATGAACTAGGTGTTTTACAAGGGGACATTTTATCCCCAATATTATTTTCATTATTTTTGGAAGATCTGGAGACAACTCTACATGAAAACTTAGCATGTGGCATTCCAATTAACCAAATAAATATCTTTTTACTATTGTTCGCGGACGATCTAGCCATAATAAGCGAAACATCCAATGGGTTACAAAACCACCTTAACAGCCTATATATATATTGTCAAAAGTGGGGTCTTTGTGTAAATGTAGATTTGTAAAATTTTGTGAAATGTAAAATTTGGTAAAAGACTACTGGGAGTTAAAACTTTGACATGTACCCCGGCTGTTTATGGTGAATTAGGAAGAAAACCGTTAATAGCTCATTTCGCATTATTAAATATTGGTTTAAAATTCTTAGAGCAGAAAACTATCTAATAAGATCAATTTATGATTATGATTTTAAGAATATGGCTACAAACTGGATTATTTTTGTGAGAGAGACTCTTTTGTCTCATGTTTTTGGAGATGTGTGGTATTTCCCTGAGTCTGTAAACGAAAATATGTATTTTGAACAAAGACAAACTGGTTGTTTTTTCCAAAAACTTTGAGTAGACATAGAAAACTCTCATCCTTTCAAATTGTTTAAATATCTAAACCCTCCTATACAACAGGCTGAATATCTTAATTGTATATATTATGAAAAACACAGAAAACATTAACTAGACTCAGATTATCTTCTCATTGAATCTGGTAGATATGATAAAAAATGTCTAACAAGTGAAAGGAAATGCATATTTTGTACATCGAACGAAATAGAAGACGAATATCATTTTGTTTTAATATGTAACTTTTATACTGAGTTAAGAGAAAAATATATTAAAAAATATAATTATGCAAGACCTAGTGTGGCAAAATTTATTGAATTACTTAATTCCAATTCTGAAAGTATACTTAAAAAACTTGGGAAATTTGTGTTTGAATGTTTTAAAAAGAGAGAAAACACTACCATTCAGCAGCATTAATAATACAAAAGACACCTGCATTGCTACTCATTTTTTATTTCTGTTTTCTATATATTTGTAATAGCGCCTGTGTAACACCTGTTTACCAATGTATATTTATAAAGTAATGTTATATGTGGCAATATTTGAAATGTATACGCCAATAAAGATACTACTACTATAACACTATATAATAATAAATTTATAATATACCCCCTTATAACTAGCAAAATATAGCAAAATAAAACTTAGGAGATCAATTGTATAATTTTTATCCATAAAACAAAGCATAAAAACAATGGACTTTTTGACGTGCAAGAAAAATAAGGTCATGTTTCTGCGTACTACGTTATCAGTTTCAGAGAGTGGTGATATGGATTCAGAAAACCCCCTACCCCCGGGGGTCATGATTTGAACAAACTTGAATCTACACTACCTGAGGATGCTTCCATATAAATATGATCAATTATGGCTTTGTTATTCTTGAGAAATTTTTAAAGAATTTTCCTATATATTTCTATGTAAAACTTTGGTCGGCCATTATGGCCCCTCCCTACCCCCCGGGGTCATGATTTGAACAAATTTGAATCTACACTACCTGAGGATGCTTCCATATAAATATGATCAATTATGGCTTTGTTATTCTTGAGAAGAAGATTTTTAAAGAATTTTCCTATATATTTATATGTAACACTTTGGTCGGCCATTGTGGCCCGGCCCAACCCCGGGGGGTCATGATTTGTACAAACTTGAATCTACAATACCTGAGGATGTTTCCCCATAAGTTTAATCTTTCCTGGCACAGTGGTTCTTGAGAAGATTTTTAAAACACACCACCAAATTTTCATTAATTCCCAATTATCTCCCCTTGAATGAGGGCGTGGCCCTTCATTTGAACAAACTTGAATCCCCTTCACCTATGGATGCTTTGAGGCAAGTTTGGTTGAACTTGGCCCTGCGGTTCTTGAGAAGAAGTCGAAAATGTGAAAATTTTACAACGACGACGAAGACGACGACGACAACGACGACAGACAAAGGAAAAATTGTGATCAGAAAAGCTCACTTGAGCCTTTGGCTCAGGTGAGCTAATAAAAAGCCATATTTTTACTTCGATAAATACAAGATGATCACACCTTGATGTCGTAGGTGCATTTTTTTCATTCTTTTTTGTGATTACCTTTTCATGGTATGCGTGTTCATTAATAATAAAAACCCCATCCCCCATCTTTATTGTCCCCCGCTTGAAAAGTGGGGGATATTAATTTGGGTTTGTCCGTCCGTCCGTCCGTCCGTCCGTCTTTCTGTCTGTCTGTAACGCTTTCGTTTCCACACGATATCTCGAGAACCCTTTGAGCTTTTGCAATGAAATTTAGCATAGCAACTCCCTATGGACTAAGGAAGACCCCTATTGATTTTGAGGTCAAAAGGTCAAAGGTCAAGGTCATAAATAAGCAAATTCTGTCTGTTAAAACACTTTCGTTTCCACACGATATCTCTAGAACCATTTGAGCTATTGCAATGAAATTTTACATAACAACTCCCTGTGGCCTAAGGAAGACCCCTATTGATTTTGAGGTCAAAAGGTCAAAGTTCAAGGTCGTAAATTTATACATTCTGTCTGTGTGTAACACTATCATTTCCGGGCGATATTTCAAGAAGATTTTGAGCTTATGCAATGTAATTTTATACCAAAACTCCGTAGGACGTCTCTCGCCCCTCTCAAAGTGCCCCGCCCCGTTTGTTTTATTAGTATTTATAGTATTACATGTCGCTATTTTTAGCGCAGGGGCATGAGGAGATTAATTGCGTATAAAACAGGTTCTCGGCGGACTTTATGTTCTTATTGCATCTATTAGAACTGTTTAATAAAGGCTAAATAAATCAAACACCATGGATTGTGTAAAATTTTGAGAATACCGAACATGAAAACATGAATATATACATGTATGTGACTCCAGTTCTGCATATACTTCACACCGTGTAAAGCGATTCCGTGGTCAAGTGGTTATGTCTCTCGTTTCAAATGTGAGAGGTCTCGGGATCGAATCTCCGTCGATCCTTTTTTTTTTTTTTAAATACTTTTTTTTTTTTTTAATAAATGATAGTATTCAGCATGTGAAATGAAAAAAATTATGAGGTTATAAAATCATCATTACAGTGTTATAAATATTCCATATACTCCCTAAAAAGAATCTTCCATACACATAATAAAGAATAAGCAATCAAATCTTTATATGCTTATTGACATACATGTATTTTATTTGCTTCAGTATACATGTATATTTTTAATAATTCTACAAATTCAGTCAGGGGGATCCGACTTTTTCCCTAAGCGGGGGACACGAATTCTCTGAATTAGCTTGTTTAAAGTAAATCTATTTATTAGTTTAAAATATCTTTCTGTCTGTCTGTAACGCTTTCGTTTCCACACGATATCTTAAGAACCCTTTGAGCTTTCGGAATGAAATTTTGCACAGCAACTCCCTATGAACTAAAGAAGAAGCCTATTGATTTTGAGGTCAAAAGGTCAAAGGTCAAGGTAAGAATTCGCAAATTCTGTCTGTTATAACACTTTCGTTTCCGCGCGATATCTCGAGAACCCTTTGAGCTTTTGCAATGAAATTTTACATAACAACTCCCTGTGGCCTAAGGAAAACCTGTATTGATTTTGAGGTCAAAAGGTCAAAGTTCAAGGTAGTAAGTTTATGCATTCTGTCTGTGTGTAAAACTATCCTTTCCGGGCGATATTTAAGAAGATTTTGAGCTTTTGAAATGTAATCTAATACACACTTAATTAACTTTCTAGGACCTCTCTCACCCCTCTCAAAGTGTCCCGCCCCGTTTGTTTTATAAGTATTTATTGTATTACATGTCGCTATTTTTAGCACAGGGACATGAGGAGAGTTATTACGTATAAAACAGGTTCTCGGCGGACTCTATATTCTTATTCCGTCTATTAGAATTGTTTAATAATGGTTAAATTAGACACCATGCATTGTGTTAAATTTTGACAATATCGAACGTGAATATACGAGGGTTGTCCCGTAAAATCGTGGACAAGTTGTCTAGTGGTAATAAATAAATATCACTGCGTTCTGAAATTATCACTATTATTTAGTAATTTAGTAATATACACAGCAAATTTCAGATAAATATATGCATAAATAAAAAAATTATGTGACTTTATGCCATGTATTGTATCACCTTACGGCGCATGGATTATAACGTCAAAGTGTCTAAAACAGCGTCACGTTTTATCTTTATGAAAATGAAGTTGGATGAGTCCGCCTTAAATTTAGGAATTTCATTGACACACATTCTTTAGTCTCCATAAACAGTCGAAGAACCAATTGGCACCCTCATGCGATCTTCTGAAGATTTATCAGTAAGTTACGGACAATATTCTCACCATCACTCAACAAACAGAAAATCTCATATCGGCGGTCTACTGTGACAGCGTCTTTTGCTATTACATTAGGAATTGGTCCGTATGTTTTGTACTCCCCAGGGACTCGATCAAAAAAGACTTTGCTAAGAAAACTCCTATTTCATTTGTACACTTAAGATATGGTGAAATTTTTATAATCTTTTTTCTTCTATGGTCATTTCAAGTCTCTAAAGGAGTCATTGCAACATCGAATTAAAACGGAACTGCTCTCCGGTGCGCCGTAACGTCATAAAACGTCGCCATTTTTCGTGTGTTTTGTTTACCACTTTCCCATTTCACAATGATGGTAGGTGCGTGATCACATGTTGGTGTCGACCCTTATTCTAGAGAATCT
This sequence comes from Saccostrea cuccullata, assembly GCF_032062105.1. NCBI lineage: Eukaryota > Metazoa > Mollusca > Bivalvia > Ostreida > Ostreidae > Saccostrea > Saccostrea cuccullata. The sequence goes on along the minus strand of NW_026934045.1, from coordinate 58,960 downwards.
GTCGTTTTCTGACTGTACCCTGGGTTTCGAATAAATTGACAAATGTTTTCTTTCTGTCATTTGTTTCTTTCCTGATCACCTCATGATCTGCATTTCATTGTCCTTGTAAAAAAAAAACGAAAAGAGTTTATTTGAAGTAACAAGATTTTATTTCAAAAGTTTAGTTAAGGTCAAATGACACTTTCCACAAATATATGATTTGTATTTCTTGGTATTATATGAAAAATAATTCATAATTGTCTTTCTTTCGTGATTACTACATTGTTTTGAATATATTTTATTAATATAAGCATACAAAAAAATGCGATAAAGGCCATTCAGAAGATAACCCATAAGTATTTAATAAGAAATTTCACTAACTCGGATTTTCCCAGGTAAGGTACCTTCATATTTTAAGAGGATCTTGTTCAAGTACGTATACGAAAATGAAAAATTCTTGGCAAGAATTATATTTTTGAGGAACGTGTTGTCTGACCTTAACAACAGCAAAAACTGTAACGGAAGTTCAGAGTACCAGGTGTTTCAAGAATGAAATTGGAGATAACAAACAGTAATCACACTCAAATGTCTGCTGAAACAATACAATTCGAGAGCAGGGCATGCGCAAATATGGACCTCTAGAACATGAGAGGTGATATCAGGTGTCAGGAAGAAGTAAACATCCCCTCCCTGTCGATTGGTTACAACTGCTGAGGGTTCCTAGTCATGATCGGTCAAACGGAAAAATTCGTAGACAATTCAAAGGGTGAATAATGGTCTAACAATTAGGGTAAACTGGGGTAATTTCGACCACTTATGCTGAAATATGGCTTTCAATTCGCAAAACTTGACTGTTTTCAAATGTACAAATTCAAAATAGATTCGGAGTAAAGAAGATTGATTTTTTTCTACAAATTTTGTGCTTTACGAACTAAAAATATGTTAAAAAATAATAAATTGGTTCAAAAATTAGTAACCATGATGCTTGGGTTAATTTCGACCAGCCTCGGGGTAATTTCGACCACGACAAACGTCAACAGGAAAGATAACTCTTACATTGAAATTTTTTAAAAACTCTACCCATCGCATTTTATTCAAAATTTATGTTCTAAGAAAATAAACTGTCTGTTATTGGAAATATAAGTGTCTGTCAAAAAAAGATTGAAAATTAATTAATTACATGTATTAACAGTATTATACTTACATGTATGTTTGTTGATTTAATAAAGAAATGAGTTGGGTTACCATAAGTCTTTCATTGCAGCCTTTGACATCTTTATTCTTATTCATTATTCCGCATCTTAATTCGCCAAATCTAATTTCCAAACGAAGCTATATTGTAATGTGGTAGTTAAAATTTCTCTTATTCCATAGATAATTTCCTTGTTAAGATTTTTAAACTGTCCTGTCCGAACTGTACTTCATTTCAATTCGTCTTTTCCGGGGCTCAACAGAATCAAAGTGTATTTTAGGTTTGAACGCTTTTAAGCATATGCGAATTTATTTGAAATGCGTTGTATTACAAATTGCTTTGAAAATAAATAAAAATGTGTTTTGTTAATCGTTTAAAATCCTGAGAAATTCTATCATATGAAAGAAGTGTGCAAATCAAATTCCTCCGAGCCCCCCCCCCCTTTCCCCCGCGATGAAAAAAAAAATAAACTCAAACAAATTATTTATTTCTTAAAATGATATTTTTCTTTCAATATTGTTGCAGTTCTTTATGTGTGTTATTCAAACAGCTTGCTTGATACATATATTCATGTACTTGCCGGATTTGTGTACATGGATTGCGTGATACATGCATGTACGTTCTTAAAACTACTGGTTCTTGGTTTCCGATATCCTCATAATTTTGTCTATCAAACAAATAAATTCGCAATATTAATAAAAAATACAAAAACTTCATTCTGTAATCATATTTAATTCTCTCTGCATATTTTCATTTATTAATTTGGGTTCTAAAATCGTTTTGATTGCTATCGCCATGTGTAAAGTTCCCTACATCGATCAGAGAATGCACCCTCACCGCACTGCTCCATGTACTCAGACAATATAGAGATACATTGTAGATCGCAATGCATGCATATATTTTTCAATCGTACATTATTTTCTTTCAAAATCTAAAGAATTTCGTGCATTATGTACAGTATAATACTTAATTTTATCATAAAGATCTAAATCAGCATTGAATATTATACAGCTGTTTAACATAACCCACACATATTTCCCCTTACTACGTCATTGGTCGAAATTACCCCGCGTCCTTAAAACAGTAGGGGTAATTTCGACCAAATTCAAACGGACGTTTCTTGTGCTTTTTGAGAAAAATCAATGATAAAAATGTGAAATTCAGCTACTTATTACACTCCAAGAAAATAATAAAATAATTTCAATTTAATTCGAACGGTTACAAGGTTGAACATTGTCCAACTCAAAAAGAGGTCGTACGAGTTATCTCTCTTGTTTTTCGTTGATCACATCAAGCGCCCTGAAGACGGACTTCCGAGTGTCAAACTGGAGGGATAAAAAATAGTGAAACATGTAGTTAAACATCTGATCAAATCATTTTCGCGATGAGCAATTATACTAGGAAATCCAATTTTAGGAATAGTTTACTTTAAAACATAATTAAAGAAACTTGTCTCAACAATGCTGTAAATCATGATGCAGTGTTGTGTTTGTGTGGTCGAAATTGAACATTGATCGAAATTACCCCGACTTACCCTAGTAGGTAGGAAAAAGAGGTCTCAAATTAAGAGGTCCTTGGGCCTCATTGCCCACCTGAGCACTGTGGCTAGGAAAAAAGCAAAACTCAGTTCAACATTGAAAAGCTTAAGTGGTTCAAAGTTACCCCTAAAAGGGGAAGGAATGTGATTTATTCAATTTCGGATCCAAACTGCTTAAGGATGCTTACATATTTCTGTGACTAACTTTGGCTGTTTTCCTATCAGTGTGAACTTTCAACATGGTCCCACATTTACTCCGGGGGTCAAGATTTGATTGAACAATTCTGAATCTACACTACCTGAGGATGCTTCCATATAACTATCACCAATCATGGGTTTGTTGTTCTTGAGAAAATTGAATAGATTTTTCCTATATATTATACATGTATCTATATAAAACGTTGATCCCCTATTGTGACTCCGCCCTATCCCCCCGGGTCATGGCTTGAACAAACTTAATTCTACAATACTTGAGGATGCTTCCATTTAAATATGATTAATCATGACTTTGCTGTTTTTGAGAAGATTCTTTATAAGATTTTTCCTACGTATTCTTAAGTTTAACTTCGATCCGCCATTGTGGCCTCACCCTACACATTGGGATCGTGATTTGAACAAATTTGAATCTACATTACCTGTTGCCACATAAGTTTAGCCAGCACCAGGTGACCTACTGTGACACGGGACCTCGGTTTATATGGACTCATCCGATGGACCGGTCTCCACGTCTCACAGTGGGATACGAACCCACTACGTAAGATTCAACTCCTTACCTTGCAATTCTAGAGCAGACGCTCTAACCACTGCGCCACGCGGGCGACTAGAAAAATTGAAATAAAAACGTCTATCATAAAGTTTTGTTGTAAGGATATCAAAACAAACCCAGACTCTTTATCTAGTAAACCAAATATGAAACACCTGCGTCAGACTAAAAAGATTCTTGAGTTTGAGATCAACAATATCTATGTGATTTTTTGAGACCAGGTCCCAAGACCATAAACTGAGAACTGAATATGTCAAAATTTAAAACCAGTATAACGTTTCAAGTTATTTTGATAATGAAATACAATTTAAATCAAATATTCAAATTTATGTTATCAGAGAATTGCAAATTTTTAATCATATATGTCAAGCAAAACTCAAGAAATTGAAAATCAAAATTTTGACGAGTGTGTTCTCAGTTTCTGATCTCCATGCCAGATGTTTCAACAATCTATTGGAATTCCCATGGGTACCCGTTATTAAGAGACCTATTTTTTATTCATATGAAGCAGAATTTGTCCAAATTGTTATACGCGAAAAGAAGAAAAACTCTTGTTGATCGAAGCACCTGACCCCAACTTTAATGTTTTGGAGGTCCGTGTTTGCTCTGTTCCTATTTTGTATTGTTTTATGGACTTTTGAGCTTAAATACTTTTCTTTATTTCCATCTATATATAGATATTTCATTTATGGTATTTTTCCCAAGTTCACTGTGATCTATAGAGTCGACATTTGAATACAAGTAACTACTGTTATTTAATAATACTTCGTCAGTACTTCTAAATGTCGACATGATGATCATAACAAGTGTTTTCCTTTTAAGTTAAAATTTTTAGATAAATTCTGTTCATTTGAATACAAAAGTAGGTCAGCTAGTGATTGATTAATACCAATGGGAATATAGAGATTTTGTCAATCTGCTGCCATTTTCACAAAAAACTTACAAATTGGACATCATTTTTACTATTGTTTAATTTCTTTATATGATATCATTTAAGTATTTTATTCACTTTGTAATATTATGTAGTATAATATAAAACTTTTGATAACCTACTTTAACTTGGAAACTTTTTAAACAATTGGAAAATTTGAATTGTCCTTCTCATAGGAATTTGTTTGAAAAGGTCCTCAGAAACTCAAGCATCTTTTAAATACTGAGCAAAATCAGGATATTTTTAAGCAAAATAATTCTGCAAATGACGAATGACAAGGTGTGAAAATATACGAGTTATTGAAAAAAACCGGGAAATTCAAAGAACTCCGTTTTTCATAGAAAAAAATGATGGTGCTTTAAACTCAAAATTCCCTCAAGGTGAAAACAGATATATATAAAACCTTAATGTATATCTTTATAAAACACCAAATATATACCAAAAGAGAAGTTGGTAACTGGAAAAGTTGTGAGAGGAGATCCAAGAATCAAATTCTGTGGGGAAAAACTAGATGCACTAGATGAACATCTTTTTTGCACATATTTGTAGCATATGTGTATTTATGTATATAAAGGAATTTATGGGATCTAAATGCTCAAAGTTTTTGTATTTTGATTTACTAATAATGTGTATGAATGTTTGGGTCTTGAGGGGTTTTTCCGGGTTATAGTTTCCAAGCGCCCTCTATTTACGGCTATTAGCCTAACCCATATTCATAATTCCGCTTGGCTACAAAAAACGTGGTTTGAAAATAACCCCACCTTCTGCTACATTCTGAAATTGTAAAATTTTTCATTTTATTTGGCATTTGTAATGTAATAAATGCTCTATTCACAAACACTCGCTTTAGCATTTTAATGGCTGCAGAACAGAGCTGCAAATGTGCTTCAGGTACATGTACATACGAACTGAGTTGTTCATTATTGCCCGCATTTAAGAGCACATAATCTAAATAAAGATAAACTGGCTACAACTTAAATATTATAGTGTTTAAGAAAGAAAAAAGTGTGGCAGTTGGATCGACGTACGGACCAGGATAGTAACAATATATCAGAACTATTTTTCTTTAGAAAGTGCAGGTATAAAAATATTCGTCAAATATGGATTAGGGCACTCATACTGAAAAGATTACTGTTATCAAACAGGTAATGATTTTATGGAGGTCTCTGGATATGATTTAATTTTGTCATAGCAGGCTTGCAATTTATTTTATTTGTAAGATCTGTAGATACACGTTCCGGGTTCCTTTGACCTTGGACAGACATCATCTTAAGCACAATCAAACGGAAACAAATTCTATGAAGAATTGATCGAAGTTAGGCCCATAATAATCTAAAGATGAATTTGGTCTCAAAATACATAATTCACTTCAAAAGTTTTGTGTATGGTTTCGCAAAACGTTTTTCTGCTACCATTAAAAAATATTTTGCGGCCGCCAGAAAATAATTTGGAAGCATCTATATAGATGTTCTCTTCTCACCCGACACATACTGGGTACCGTACAAAAAAAGTAAATATAAGCCAGGAAAAACATAAGAATTTTCTATAAGAGTGATTGTTTTTTTAATTCGAAATGCTTTTACTAATTATGCTTGTCATAAAGTAATGCACTATATGTATACATTACGGATGTAGGTAAGAATTTTTAAAAATAAAATCCGAGTGCAAATTTTCCTTATTTAGAGTTATCATGCGGAACGATTTGATGAAAATTCCTTGTTTAAGGAAATCAGATGAATACTAGTATATGTACTTCATTTTGATGAGAAATGTTATATTTCTAATTTGAACCATTCACATTGATTATTTACAGTGTAACTTATTTCCATCTTTAGATTTTCAATTTAATACGTTCAGAAAGTGAATGTAACGATATGTTCACATTGTGCTTCCTTTTCCTCCTGATCCTCAAAGATAAGTACTATCTTGACTTTATATTTTGTTTTGTTCATTAAAAAATTATTAATTTGATTATATGATCATTTATATTTATATATAAGCCTGTTCATCTCTTTAGGTATCAGCTCAATGACGGTGATAACAAACCCAGAGCTTAATGTGACACTAGGTTCAAATGCACCAATTGTTTTGAATTGTACATACCCAACAGATATTTCGGTGAGAACAATAAAATGGAAAAAGTTATTTCATGACGGATACAAGGACTTGGTAGTATTTGATCCTGGAAATCGTGATGCGTTTTTCGCCCGTGATGGGGTTTACTTAAGTAATAGATCTTATCTTATTTATCCTTATAATGGTTCAACAAGTGCTGTTCTGATAATCAATGACGTCATGTGTGAGGATGAGGGACTGTACCAATGTCTTGTGGACTACAAAGATGGAGGTATCATCAAACAAACTAGAAATGAAACAACCGTCTTTTTACAAGGTGAAGTTTTTACTTATAAGTATCCATTAATAAAAAGAAAATTATAGTAATCATCAGCCAGTCTAGATCTTTGTCTCTGTGACACTAGCTTTTATTGTTCTATTTTACTGCTATCAAAATAGATACTAGTAGATAAATATTAAGAAATTTATTATTATAGGATAATAGTGATATAGACAATATGTAGATGCAATGGGTGACAAGCATTGAAAAAAATGTTGAAATTATTATAGCCGAATCAAAAAAAATCATCCAAAAACATCGTTAAACATTTCTAGATTCATATATTCGAAAAGTGAGCAACTTTCATTCATAAAAATTTTAAAAGTAATTCAGTTTCATGCTTTTGTTTGAAATCCTTCATACCTATATAAGTATAACAATGTCATTGTTTTATACAAAAACACAATTTTGAACTTTGCTTTGAAGCTTCAAAACCTTTTTTAACCTTTCTTAAGGGACTCCGATCCTCAGCCAGGAAGGACAAATCTTAAATTTGTATTTTAACTAGAGCCGAGCTCGTTGCAAAGCAACGAGTAGGTCTTCCGTCATGTTTGACCGGAAGTTACTTTCATTTGAAAAAAAAAAATAATGAAGTCGAAAAATGGCTTAATCCTCGCAATCTATGTTCATTTTTGCAAAATCAAGCCATTTTTGGCAACTTCCGGTTTGACCGGAAGTACCGTCAACGGACGGAAAATTAAGATTTAAGCTTCCAGTGACATATGATATCCAAAAACCTGTCAAGAACAACAAAAATATGCAATTTTTGACTACTTCCGGTTTGACCGGAAGTGACGTCCCCGGACGTATTTTGACAACCTCATTAGATAAAGCTTGACATTTTGAACAACTTTGCTTATTTGATGTATTATAAATTCTCAATACTTTTTGAGATATTAAACAAAATCTTTCAAGGACCCTAGATCCCTAATTTTAGGGGCCAGCCCCTTTTTAATGATTTCAAATGAAAACGCTTGTAATTATGCACAACTTTCATTCAACATGTTTTAACAAAATATTTTTAGTTTTCAAGATAAAAAGGAAAATATCTGTAAATTTTCGCTATTTTAGGTGTTCTAATTTTTGACCCCTATATAGCGCCATTTTGAATGCAGAAATCGAAAAACAAAAACCGATGTGCACAACTTCAATCCTTCTGTTATCTAAAACAAGTAAAACTTCTGCTCCAGCTTTTGTGGTCTCTGAGCCTTTATCCGGAAACGAAAGCCTATGATTTTTCGTTTAAAGGGGCATAACTCAAAACCGGAAGTGACTTTTTGAAATTTTAGTCATTATTCTGATAGAATTTATAAACGTCTATAACCTCTGAAAATTTGAGCGAAATCCGTTGAGAAATGAGTGAGATATGAGGCATCAAAGTTGGCGTCTAGGAAGTAGAAGAAAAAAAAAAAGAATAATAATCTTTACCAACAGAATCAGTAGAAGGTCTTCCGTTGGAAACGGAAGACCTTAATTAAAAAAAGTCAAAAGGTCTCAAATTATTTTTTTTCTTCATGCAACAATTTACAATATATATCTCTCAATGTGCTTCAAGGTTCTTAGAACTTCTCAGAAAAGTCTAATAAAAAGTCAAAATTTTTACCCTTTAATAGCAATTTAAAATTACGTATATCAAGAAATGGATATTCTTTTTAATCTAACCATAGATACAATGTTTATTGACATGATATGAAATAAGAAGTGTTTTATTGTGCTTTGCAATGACAGGAGAATCTTTATACACTTTGCATGGTAAAATGATCGAACTAAATAAAAGAAATTAAAGTACGTACATTATATGTATAAAAATTGTAGAATTTCTTCAAAAGCCTGGATACTTATGATTTTTATTTTCAAAATGTGTTAATTGTTGAAATTTGAATTAGAAAATGCATAGCAGGTATTTTTATTTGCAAATCCTAAAAATATATATTTGAGATTTATTAATTTTTTCTATATAATATTATTAACTTGAAAGATGAAGTTTGAAGAATTATTGTGGGTAAAACATGTTACTTTGAATATTCAGAGACATTTTTGTGAGCATTTTTAATTAGTCAATGCTTGATTTTCAGAACCGGAGGATCGGAGTACCTTAAGGAGACAAGTAAAATAAAAACTCATACCTGTTGTCTAAGCCATTTTTCATCATAATAGATACTATTTAAATATGAAAAAATCAATGGGGTGATATGATCTAAATTATAATAATAGACATAACCAAAATAACCTTTCCGGTATGGTGTTTCTATTAACAAAATTCATAAGTATTGGGAGGATACATGAGTTTTAATTACTATTTGAGAAATATGCACTAGTATTACTTTTATCTTGATCAGCTAATGGTTGTGTAATGAATTTTTCTAAGAGTCCAATTAATGAGTGATAACTTATTATCTAAAAGTCGAGTCGACCGCGCGGCGCAGTGTTTAGAGTGCCTGCTCTAGAGTCACGAAGTAAGGAGTTGATCCTTTCGTCACGGGTTCGAATCCCACTGTGGGACGTGGAGACAGGTCCTTTGGATGAGACGGTATAAACCGAGGTTCAGTGTCCCAGTAGGTGCTGGCACGAAAAAGATCCCTCCCTGCTCAAAGGCCCTGAGTGCCGAGTATAGGACAAAAATTCGCAGCTTTCCGCCAGCAAGTGGTGTCGTCTCAATATGAGTGAAAAAGTCTCGTGAGGGGGGTTAAATAATATTTAATCAATCAAACTAAAAGTCGGCACCATGCAATAATCAATGAAAATCAAGTACAGAAAATATTCCTTTCCATACATCCTTCTTACATAATATTTTTTGAATACTATTCCAAAAACATATCACTATCTTCTGTAAGTGAAGGTCAACAATTTTAAATACGTAGTCGAAAAGGGCGAGTTAATAACTTTTGTCGCACAAGTGTTGCTTCAAAATATAATGCCTCACAAATATTTAAGCAACGAATCATAATATTCAAAAGAAATATATAGAGTCTCATAACTGCAGCTATAAGAGCAAACAAATTGAGTTACCGCGATGTGAAAATTAGTGTGTTAAAACATTTTTTTGCACACATTGTTGCAATTATGAGACCACCGGTATATCTTTCAAAAATACCGTAATAATACATTTCTTATATTTTCATTTTGTAATCCTCTGTCATGATTGCAACGGTAATTTATATTTCAAAACTTCGTGTAAGCTACGGTTAATGGTATAGGCAAAGTAACAGCTAATGGTCAATATGAGCGTGAGTTTTAAGGTCTTTCGTTTCCAACGGAAGACCTTATTGTTTTCGTTCGGTTTCTTTTTTCCTATTATTCTTTTTTTTTCTTACCGATTTTTGTGCACGCGAGTTCTCGGAAACGGCTCGCCCGATTTTCACGAAACTTTCAGATCTGATAGATATTGGTCTGAACCTTATTGGAAATTTTTATACGTACGACGTCACTTCTGGTTGTGAGATATGAACGATTTACTGATTTTCAGAGGGTCAGCTTGTCAGGGCAATCACTAAAAAACGAATGAAGATATTGACTTGAGATTTTCAGTGAAGGTAGAGGAAGGATTGCTGAATTGCTTTTTTGAGTCTATATCTTTCCAATACAAAAGGTCATGAAGCTCGTCTGAGATGAAAAATAGGCTCGGAGAACTCTCGCAAAATTTAACACGTTTTCTCTGATATCTTTATACCTGTCAATAATTTGTTAAGAGATATATTATAAAAGTCGTGCAAAATTATATTTTCTTTTATTTGATATGAAGAAAACGGGTGTTACCCCTCAAATGAAGGGCAAAGAGGGGTCAAAAGACTTTCACTTAAAAACTCTTTATTCATTAAATTTTTTACAATAAATAACTTAAGCAAAAATGTTTATCATAACAATCTACATCAATGCATTTGTAAAATGTGGATAATATGTTACGTAATTAGGGGCCCTAAGGGGCCAAAATGCTCAATCTTGGATTCTTTATATCTCTAAAAGGGGAAATATTTTGAAAGTGGTATCGAATAAAAGATGCTCAGAGTCTTCTTTCAAACATTATACAACCATTCTGTATGTGCAAAAATATCCCATTAAGGATATAAAGGGCTCGCCCCTAAATTTGGCTATCCTACATAGCTCGAAAAGAAATGTCTGGATAGTTGTTGAACAAAAAAATCATTAAATTAAAAAAAATTATTATTGGATAGGAAGAAAGGGTTTGACCCCTCAAATAAGGGGCCTTTAGGGGCCAAAAGACTTTCATCCATTACTAATTTTTAAAATACATGTAATTATAGAGAAAGTAAAAGAATTTATTCAAAGGAGAGAAGTCTTGATACCATTGTTACAACGTACTTTGAAAAATTACGCACTTTGAAAAAAATTTTTCAAAGTGCGTTAAATTTGGGACCAAGCTAACGCACTTTGAAAAAAAGACTAAATTTCTTTTCAAAGTGCGTTAATATCGACCATATTAACGCACTTTGAAAAAAAAGTAAAGATTGATCAATATTCTTACAAATAATCAGTATGATAAATAATTGACTCTGGTTGGATAACTTTTTGGTGATAGGTCACTTCAGAAGCTGAGATATTGACATTGTAAATATTTTAGGTTTTGATAAATATTATAAAAGGGAAATGTTTTTTTTAGACAAAATAGAGAGATGATTGTTTAAAACCATTATTTCGTTTCTTTTAAAAATTTCTAATCTGCAATAAGTAGATGTAAGGGGGGGGGGGGGGGTAAAAGTGAACGACTTAATGCATAGCATTTATCTTAAGAAAAAGGGACAAAAAGATTTTTCAGGCTATGAAAATTCTTTCTCTCTCATATGTTTTACTGTGCTTCAAACTTTCTAGTTTTCATCTGTTTTAAGTTAATTCAATTAATTATTGATAGTTTTTAACGTCATAACGGTAATGTATATACATATCCATTTTTTGGGTATAGCATACATGTAGGCATCGAAACCGGGCGAAGGGCAAGGGAAGAGGTTTTTTGGGCTTATAACTCCGATCCACCCGTTTTATTTGTTACCGACCCCTGTGTGTTGAAAGAGAGAGTTAGACTGAGATTTTCTACTTGTCTTCTCCTCTTCTCGACGGGAGTAAATCAATTTAAAAGTTTTTTGACAGATAAATTACACTGAAATAGAATCTTTCCATTACTAAAATCCAAATCCAGAATTAATTTTTGTTTTTACATTTTTTTTCAAAGTGCGTTAAGTGTCTCAATGGTAAAATATATCGATGTAAACTCTTAACGCACTTTGAAAAAAATTTTCAAAGTGCCTTGAGTATGTCCCAAATTTAACGCACTTTGAAAAAAATTTTCAAAGTGCGTGGATTTTGTCCCAATTTTAACGCACTTTGAAAAATTTTTTCAAAGTGCGTAATTTTTTCAAAGTGCGTTGCCACATACCATTATGATCTAACAAAGATCATAGTCAAAATCATATCTTATCAAAAAATCGGACGGAAGACCTACTCGTTGCTCCCAACGAGATCTCATAAAGTTTTTTTTTTATTTTTGCTTATGACGTTGCACTTTCTCGGCACTCAACAATTGTGACGTCAAAATAAAACATTATTTAACCCTTTGAACTCCTGTTCGTGTTATTTTTTTTATATAGAATACCTCACATTTTATATGAAAATACGCATGTTATGTAAAAATATGTTTCTTTGTGTGTTTCTTGAAATTATCGAGTGCCCAATAGAATCCGGAAGAATAAAAAACCTCGCAGTATTCAATATGAAGGAAAACAAGCAAATTCAGAGAACTGTGGGCCCCCGCTTTCGGTGTCTTTGTTTTTGATATGTCATTTTTATGGCATATTGTGTCAAATATGAACGTCCTTTCGCCTTTTATCTCATTCTGATCTTTTTTTTTTTTTTTTTTGATTTAGTCAATCGTGAAGGTTAAGGTCAAGGGGTCAGAAATCATAGCATTGTTACAACGCACTTTGAAAAATTACGCACTTTGAAAATTTTTTTCAAAGTGCGTTAAAATTTGGGACCAAACTAACGCACTTTGAAAAAAAATAATTTTTTTCAAAGTGCGTTAATATCGACCATATTAACGCACTTTGAAAAAAAATGTAAAGATTGATCAATATTCCTTCAAATAATCGGTATGATAAATAACAGATCCTGGTTTGATAACTTTTTTATGATAAAGTCACTGTAGGACGTGAGATATTGACGTTTTAAATATTTAAGGTTTTGATAAAATAAAAGGGAAAATTAAAGGGTCTTGAAAAAAAGAGTGACCATTGTTTAAGTTTATTAATTCGTTTCTCCTTTTTTTTAAATTCTAGTCTTTGATAAGTAGATGTAAAGGTGTATAGGGGGCACTAACAGAGGACAGCTTCAAGCAACTTAGCATTTATCATAATAAGAAGGGGCCAATTTGATTGTTCAAAACTATGAAAATTCTTTCTCTCTCATACGTTTTACTGTACTTAAAAATTTCTCGTTATACCCCCGGCTTGAAAAGCGGGTTGGTATATAGTAATCGTTAATTCCGTCCGTCCATCCGTCCGTCTGTCCGTCCGTCTGTTACGCTTTGGGGTACCCATCTCTTATCCACAACTTTTCTCATACCACTGAATAAAATTTGATGAAACTTTCATTATATATTGCCATAGTGACCTCCTATTTTACTTTTTGATCCGACACATATTTTGGGTTTCCCATAGCAAAACATGGACACTGCCATTTATACATATATGGGTGGCGGGGGGTATCATTTAGTGAGCCTATTGCTCACAGTACCTCTAGTTTTCATCTGTTTTACTTAACTCATTTATTATTGAAAGTTTTCAACGTCATACCAGTTAGGTAAATACATAATTATATGAATGCTTTGAGTATAGCATAAACATCGAGACTGGGCAAAGGGCCAGGGGAGGGGATGGGGGGGCTAAGTCCCCCACTTATTTTGGAAAGATATATACATCGTATAAGCATTGAAAATGCAGCGTACCCTTTTTAGGTTTATTGCTCCACTCCCCCGTTTGTTACCGACACCTATGTATTGGAAAGATAAAAATTTGGACTGAGGGATCTTATACTTGTCTTCTCTTTTCGACGGGAGTATAAAATCAATTCATTTTTGAGGTTAGGGTTAGGCTTAGTTTTTTGAAAGATAAAAAACAAATAAAATCTTTCAATGACTAAAATATTTTTTTTTTCAAAGTGCGTTAAGTGTCTCCATGGTAAAATATGTTGATGTAGACTCTCAACGCACTTTGAAAAAAATTTTCAAAGTGCGTTGAGTTGGTCCCAAATTTAACGCACTTTGAAAATTTTTTTTCAAAGTGCGTTGATTTTGTCCCAATTTTAACGCACTTTGAAAACATTTTTCAAAGTGCGTAATTTTTTTCAAAGTGCGTTGCCACATAGCATGCTCGGAACTATCTTGTCACAGGAAAATCACATGTTCAATATGAAAGCCCTATCTCTTCTTAAAAGTTATAAGGAGAAATAAACATTTTTGAAAATTAGGTCAAACTTCAAGGACAAGGTCACAGGATTAAAAATCATAGTGTATTAAGAAATGCTCTGTCTCAAGCAATATACAGATTTATACGAAAGCTCTCTGTCTTCTAAATCAGAAGTCATGAGCAAGGTTAAAGTTATCAAACACGGTCACGAGGTCAAAAAAAATTTTCATTGTCTATTTATTTTAAGTTTTGTCAGAGATAAAACACATGTTTAATATGAAACCCTATCTCTTCTCATTCAAAAGTTATGGCCAATTTTAAGTTTTTAATTTGTTAAAAGTAGGTCAAACTTCAGGGTCAAGATCACGGTCAAAATCATACTGTGTTTTAAATTTCTTGTCAAAAGTAATACACAGGATTAATATGAAAGCTCAAACGTCATGACCAAGATCTAATCTTTGGAAAGTAGGTCAAACTACAAGTTCACGGTCACTAGATTAAAAATTAAATTGTATTTAGAAAAAGTCTTGCCGCAGGTAATAAACACTTTTAATATGAATGCCCTATCTATTCTCATTTAAAAGTTATGACCAATTCAATGTATTGTTTATTTTTTTAACTAGGTCTGACTTCAAGGTCAAGGTCACATGTTCAAAAATCATAGTGTATCTAAAAAAGCCTTGTCACAGGTAATATAGATTTGTAATCTGAAAGCCCTATCTCTACTCATTCAAAAGATATGACCAAGGTTAAAGTTTCTGTGTTGGACGGACAGACAAATGAGATTCAATGTCCTCTCGCTTTCGCGAAAGTGGGGGACAAAAAAATTAAGTCTTGAAATTCAAGAATGACAGACAAACTGACAAACAGAGGACTGAAGAAATCTCTTTGCTTGAAAACACATAAATCTTAAAATAAAAACATCTCAATGCATTAATTATATTTTTTTTTCTTTCTCAGTTGGAGCAGAGAAGCCTACCTCTTTTAAGTTATACAAAAATGGCAATCTGAAAGAAAATGACAAAATGTTTTTGTCTTGCTCTGCGAACGTCGGAAACCCTGGTGGATTTGTTGCTATATGGAAGCTAAATAAGTTATCTAATCAGCTGGTAATTTTGAACAAGTCAAGTGAAGTACATGAAAAGACTGAAAATTGTACGGCGATTGCAAACTTCAACATAACTTACAGAGTATCCCGGGATGACCATGGTGGGATTTTCAGATGTACTTCACAAAATAGACAAACACAGGAACCTGTTCCCCATAAAGACACAACAGCAATTGATGTTCAATGTAAGTGACACATTCTTGAAATGGTAATGTATTACATCGCTATAAACGATATGAGATGTAATTTTAGCGATTTAAAATGCTCACTAAAGAATTTATTACAAATATAATGCAATCAAGCGATATTTAATAATAGCGATCTCAGCACTCTCGCTAATAATGCCAAAATTAAATCATAGCTAAACATTCTGTTTATACGATATCATAGCAGTTATTTTAATGTTTTAGATGGACCATCGAATATTACAATACATAGTTCCTCCCCTGATCTGGATCTATATGTCGGAGAAAATCTCAATCTCACATGCAGTTCTGATGGAAATCCAGCTCCTCATTTCAAATGGAAATTCAATTCCAGCGACATTCTTAACAATAAAAGATTTATCCTCACTAGGGACAATAAAACGTTGCATTTCCTGAACCTGAATTTAGATAACAATGGCATTTACTTTTGTGTTGTCTCAAATTTAATTGATGGTGAAATAAAGAAGGTGTCGTCACATCTTACACTAAAGGTCCGACAAAGAGAAGGTGTACGAACACACCTATTATCTTGTGCAGAAAATCCATGTGGAATAACCGAAAGTTGCACAGAAAGTAGTGGTAGATCAGTCTGTACTGTAAACATTTGGAGTCTTATCTCTTTCCTGTTTGTATGTCTTACTATGGTTTTTGCGGTTTCAACTGCTATTTTGACCATAAAACAGAAGAGAGATTTAGGAAGCGGCAACATTTTGAAATTCAGGTAAGGTAAAAGTTTTGTAAATGTACTTACTTCTTATTGGTTTCTGCCTTTTGATTCCACACATTAGTTCCAACAGTTCTTTTTTGGCCTTTAAAGGCCCTTTCACAATTGGCGCACGAGTACTTTACAACACTTTGCGATCGGAAAATTTTAGCTTCGCACGAGCTCTCGCAAAATAGACAAACACAGGATGCACGATGTCTCGTATTCATTGCATGTGTTTTAGTGGTCGCATCAAGTCTCTTCAAAATAGTCAACATGCACACTATTCAGGCGCGATCAAATGCGATCCAAATTATGGCAATTTAACGCACGAAAATTAGTACGAATGTCTTACAACATTTTATGTACTCGTAAGAGTGGTGCACGATTTTTAAAGATCATAAGATGAATCGCAGCTGTCTTTGTGTGTGTTTTACGACCATGAGACTGTTGCTCAACATGTCTCATGTAATCTTGCAACGTTTTACTCTCATTGCTTGATTTATCACCTTCAATTGCCATTCTTTTCAACAGGTATATATACCGTGTATAATTATAAGCATCTTAACTATGTCAACTTAAGAGAGTCAGAAACGGGTGGTATATATAAACCCGTCCCTCTGACTCGCACGAACATTCGTACTATGGAATGCATGAGCGCAGGAGCACCGCGCGTCCAATCGTATTGTCGCACGTTCAATCGTCCGATTACCTGATCAGTCGTGCAATCCTATCGCATTATCTTACAACATTCCCTTTCATTCTACAACAGTCGCATATCACGCAAGATATATCGCAAGATTTAATGCACAACAGTCGTTTTAGATCGTGCGAATTTCGTATGAACACTTTTTTTCATTACCGGTGTAACGACGAAAAGTGACCCCCGTAGAATATTGACCAGGGGGTCATTTTTCTACGTAGAAAAATGACTCCGGGTCAATATTCTACGACAAGTAGGGTCATTTTTCGACTGTAGAAAAACATTCCAGACCAGTAATGCTACGACTCAGCACACGTTGAAAAATAGAAATTTGACCCCTACTTTTTTTACTATAAAACCTTATATCCGAGTCTCCTGATATTTTTTCATACTTTCAAATGTAAGTAGGGGGATTTTTTATGAACTTTAATCCTTTCCAACTTATATTTGATTGCATCTTAATAGTAGCATCACAATCAATGATTCTGGTATGGATTTTGGCTTGCAGAATTCCAATGAAAAACTTCAAGAGTACTGTGCAACAATATTTTCAAGAAGTGGTGTAAATCAGATGTGAATGCTCAAAAATTCCAAAGAACTTTTGGACAATTTGAAATCACAAGATTTTTGTCCAAAATCAACAGCTTAAAAACTTACGACTTTTCAAGTTTATACGCAACCATTTCCCACGATAAATTAAATTGCAGGCTTTTATTATATCATTCACAGGTGCCTTTTAAAAAAAAATGGAACTCGTAAATTTACTTACCTGGTCATTGGTCATATTCAAATTTATTTTGTTAAAACATCTGATTGCACACTCAAGTACTCTGAAGTTGACATCAAGAAGATGTTTGAATTTCTGATTAACAATATCTATGTGGGTTTTTGGAGACCAGGTCTTCCAACAATCTATTGGAAATCCTATGGGTACCAATTGCGCTCCGTTATTAGCAGACCTATTTTTGTATTCTTATAAAGCAGAATTTGTGTAATATCTTATGCGTGAAAAGAAGAAAACACTTGCTGTGGCCTTCAAATCGACATTTAGATACTAGTATATCGACGACGTATCGTCAATTAGCAATCGTAATTTCCATTCCTACGTCGATACAATATATCCTGGTGAACTTGAGAAAAAAGATACCACAGAGTCTGACACATCTGTTCCATTCTTGGATATTTTACTTGACAAGGACGTTAATGGTAATCTAACAACTAAGCTATATGATAAACGTGATGACTTTAAAGTTTCTATTGTCAACCTCCCTTGCTTATGCACCAATAAACATTCATCACCTGCATACGGTAGCTTATATATCTCAGTTGATTCGATAAGCAAGAGCATGCTCTACGTATGAACAATTTCTTAAACGAGGTAAATGATTGACAAGCAAGTTGATGAAACAAGAATATCAGAAGTCTCGTTTAAAGTCATCATTTCGTAAGTTCTATGGTCGATACAATGACCTTGACAGCAAATACAACTTATCATTGAGTCAAATGCTGACTGACGTTTTTCATACAAATTGTAAGTCCATTATTTATAAACTGAATTGAAGACGGATTTTCCCATTATTTCCTGATGATTTTATGGACTATGATATTGAATACAGTTCGTGATCTCCATATACTTCTTCATTGAGGAGCATGATTAAATATTATTATATTTAGGGGTGGGTTTTTTTTTATCATTCAAAGGTTCTGTTCCGAAAATGGCATGATATGTTTCTGATAACCATAAACTTTGAAAATTTTTACAAATCCCAAAACAAAGCATAGAAGCAAGAAAAGCAACGCAATTTAATTATATGAATTTAATTTCCTTAGTTCTTGCCTTTAATATCACATTTATATATATTTGTATGCATTCTGCTTTAAAATACATACTTTTTAACTTTCTTATGTAAGGTACTATACTTTTACTTGTATATACGGGAAATACCATGCATGCACATCGAGAACGTTCTTATAATGATATTAAAAAAAGTCCTCCAACACTGTCAAAAACTTACATCTGAGTGAATATTCGTTCAACCTTTAGAGATATCTATAAATTAAAAAAAAAATTTCCTTTTCAACACAGACAACTGACAAATGGTTGCTGTAACGTCCCTCAAATACAAATGAACTCTTAGTCTATCATGCCATTACTTCGATATCTAAAGTCCTAGCAAATACCGTCCAAAAATTAATGCCAAAGTAAAAGTTTGAAATTTTTGTGTAAAAGTGTGTCAAACTCCAAGGTCAAGGTCAAAAGGTCAAAATTGGTTGTACACAAAAAAGGTCTTGTCACAAAAACACAACTGAAATATGAAAGCCATAGTCCCACCCGGTCTAAAGTTATGGGCAAGGTACAAGTTTCTGCAGACAAATTAACAAACAGACAGACGGACGGACAGGCTAAAAACTATATACCCCCCTTCCCTAAACTTTGTTCACCGGGGCATAAGTATAATAAGTAAAGTAACTACTTTTTCATAATCCAACATTTGTTTTGCTTTTTTTCTACATATGTTCTACTGGTAAAAAAAAACTCCTAAAATCATCACATTTACAAATGTAAGTCATGTACATGTAGAACGGGGAAAACGATACTACATGTGCCAATTTTGGAAAGACGAGCACTTCTTTTTGAATTTTTCAGGTTTTAAGCTAACCACTTTTTGTTTCCTATGTATCATAGTTCAGAGGCAATTTAAATTCTTACTTATTTTTACAAATTAAATCGATTATCCCTTTTATTATGAGAAGTTTAAAACTCCATTCATAGAAAACCAAATATTTTTATAAGATCTATTTTTCTGAGCTAACGCCCTTTTTCGCGCCAATTTGAAAAGTAGGAATCAATAACGTTAAACTTTTGAAAAATTGAGTTTTGCAAATTATTTATTCAGGGTAAAATCAAAGAGATTCATAATTAATCAACTCTGGAAACTTTTAAAAACAATTTCTGACACCAGCTAGAAAATGACCCTTTAAAGATTAAAATGACAACTGTGGAAACTTACTGTATCAAATGTAATAAATGATTGTATGAATGCGCACATATCTTTGCCTAAATAGCCTTAGAACATTTTAATACATGCAGATATTGTTTTCCTTCAATGGGGATAAAGCTGTTTGTATCATTCATGTAAGGTATTGTATAGCTTTTATTTCGTTATGTAAGCTTAAAAGCTTCCAGAAATTAACACTTCAAAGCATAAGGCTGCTTGATATTACACGTATACATTCGCTAACAAGAATATTCCTCTCAAAACGAAAGTTTTTGCGTCAAAAAATGACAAGGGGTCATTATTCTACGGTGTCATTTTTCTACAATGCACACGGAGAAAAACGACCCCAAGGCCATAATTTCTACAGAAAAGTGGGTCATTTTTCTACATAGACTATTGACCAGGAGGTCAAATTTCTACGTAGAAAAATGACCCCGGGTCAATATTCTACGGGGGTCACTTTTCGTCGTTACACCGGCCGCCAGGAGGCGGTCGGTTATTGCTAGCGCTCTCGAGCGCTAGCAACTACGTTAGTCCGAATTCCTTGAATACGCATGCTCGGCCGCCATGGCCGTGCATTCTGGGAAAACTAAGTCTCACTCAACTAGACGCTCGGCTGTCTCCGTAAACTACGACAAGCATCCTCTGGGTGGTCGGAGATTTACGGAGACAGCCGAGGGTCTGGTTGAACGAGACTAGGGAAAATTGTGAAAACTACGATAGACCGTACGATAACAATTTCGCTGTATCATGTTGTTGCATGAAATAACTGTTTATTTATTGTGTAGCTTACACTTTAAAGATAACTTCATATTTATAATATTTCAAATTCTGGATTTTTTTTGCTGACGGAAAAGCCCGAGTCATCATCTGATTGTTTTAAACAATGACAAAGGAGTTTTTTTTAACATCTAAGCACAACCAAAGATAGATTTTAATTTCTGATTGATCAATTCAGCCAATCTTACAAATTCCAGAAAGAGAAGCAAGAATTTACACTAAAAATAACGAATAAATCCACTATTTGTGTTTAAAAAATTCGGATGTGTATGGCTTTTAACCTAACATATCTTGAAAAAGATGACCCAAAGGACCAAGCTACTTCACATGCCTTCCAAACTCTCTGGACTCTTTACACAACATACACTTTGAGTTATTTTCTATATTCCTTTCAACTCCCATGTATTTTTTTTTCTAAATTGCCAAGAAATTCTCTTCTTTAAATCAGCTCATACATGCAATGTCTCAATCGGCATCTTCTTCATATTATATAGATCCCCCCCCTCTCCAATAAAGGTCACCCACCCCCTTGTTTCTTTACCTATGTGTCTATAAAATACGCTTCACAAAACAATAATAACTTTATCACTCTCCAGCCTCGATAAAAATTAAAGAATTCAGCAAAATAAATCACTTGATCACGGATCTTCCTTTCTGTGTTTAAAAATTGCTACGGTGTAAAGACGAATAATGACCCCCATCGAATAATGACCGGGGGTCATTTTTCGACAGCGAAAAATGACCCCCGGTCATTATTCGACGTAGAAAATTGACCCTTTTGCCCGTAGAAAAAGTGTCACTTCCCTAAAAATTTGCAGAACCCACGTGAAGAAAAATGACCCCCGTTGAAAAATGACCCCTTGTAGATTAAAGCTAAAATTTCTAGGGGGCAAAAAGAAAAATTGGATAAAGAAGCATATTGGCCAAAATGCTCACCTGAGCTTATTGGGAATAAACTGATGATATGTTGATCTCATAACATTATACAATTATAGCTATATTTTAAGGTAAATGCAATGATTCAGAATCTAAAGGAGTAAAAGA
Organism: Saccostrea cuccullata; assembly: GCF_032062105.1. Taxonomy (NCBI): domain Eukaryota; kingdom Metazoa; phylum Mollusca; class Bivalvia; order Ostreida; family Ostreidae; genus Saccostrea; species Saccostrea cuccullata. Next base: position 37,205 of record NW_026934045.1, on the reverse strand, counting down.
TTTATCAAGCCTTAAGGGTTAGGTAAACATTGTTTTTTGATGGTGGAAATCATCGAACTGACAGAAAAAATCAGCAGTATTATATATTATTATATCCTCCGCTTGAAAAGCGGGATGGTATATAGTGATTGGGATGTCCGTCCGTCCGTCTGTTACGCTTTGAGGTATCCATCTCTTATCCGCAAATCCTCATATATAAAAAGATGTGTTTGTGAAACATCTATGCCCTTGTATGGCAACATAGCGCAGATTAAACTTTTCTTAAATGCAATTTAAATATATTGTTACCCAAAGTAGGGTCTTCTCACAAGAAATACAACTGCAAAATAGGAAAGCCCTAGCACCACTTGTTCAAAAGTAATGGCTAAGGATAAGTTTTTGGAAGGTAGGTCAAACTCGAAGATCAAAGTTGATGATTTCTTAAGAAAATGTTTAATGTAACAAGGATTACATATGTGAAGTATGAATACCCTAGCCCTTACCGTTCAAAAGTTATGGCCAAGGTAAAGGTCAAAAGGTCAAGGTTTTTAGTATCCAATGAAAGGTAATGCCAAAAAACTACATATTTGAAGTATGAGAGTACTAGTATGTACCGTTTAAAAGTTACGGCCAAAGTAAAAATTTGGCATTTTTGTGTAAAATGGGACAAACTCCAAGGTAAAGGTCAAAAGGTCAAATTTGGTGGTACCCAAAGTAAGGTCTTATCACAAGGAATATACATATTAAATACGAAAGTCATAGCTCCAATAAATGAAAAGTTATGGTAAAGGTTAAGGTTTCTGCGGACAAACAAACCGCCAGATAGACAGACGGACATACAGACGAACACGATAAAACTATATACCCCCGAATCTTCGATTACGGGGACATAAAAAGAAACGGTCTTCAATTAACTTTTCATATTAATATATATTTTATAGAGAAGACGTTACAACAATGAAAATGTTTGTTCTGATTTTCATATTAAATTCGCTGAAAAATATACTCAGAACTGAGTAAAAGGGTGGAGTAAAACAAGAATTAAGGTAGAACCTATGTCGGAAAAGTCTTTGTCACAAGATTTTCAAACTTTTCAAAATGATAAATTAGTACTTGCTTATCAATCAGTTAAGATATCATGATATGTTTCCTTGTTTTTTAATGTAGAACAGGCTGTGAAACTTGGTATGGTATTTACATACTGCGACTTCACATTTTCAAATATTTTTAGGGGTACTTGTCATAAAGGGAATATGAAAAATCACAAAAATACTTCTTCAAACATCGTCGTTTATAAACTTTTTAACTGAATAATATTAAATAATATTTTATCAAGAATAATTTCTTTTTTATTCAATTAACATAAAAGATATGTCCACCATTAAAAAAGAATAGTCAAATGAACTCTATTATTTTTAGTCAATTATTCACCCTATGTTTGTAAATATTTTTTAGACGTCTTTGTCACAATGTTTTCAATCTTCAATATGATGAAGAACAGAGCCAAATGATTACAAAAAATGATTAAAATATATACCTTTCCCCTCTAACTAATGAAAGATAGGCTATTTACCGATACTCATATCTTGACCTTTTTGCACTTACACGGGATTTAATAATTAAATGACTGTTTGGGGTTACTTTCAGATTAAATATTTATCAGAAATTGTACTTTTTCTTTAAAAAGATCATATTTAATAGAAAAATTGTAATCAAACACCAAGAATATGAATAGGAAACAAATAATTGTTAAAAGGAATGCACATCATTTCATTATAGATATCACAAAAATGTACACACGATCAAACGATCTACAACACGTACATCTTTGACTTAGACACATTTCATCAAGATATTACACTATATAGCTGGCAACTAAAGATTTCTTACGATTTATGCATTCCTTCAAAATGGTTACATACCATTCAAATTATTACGAAAGCTGTATGTACATTGTAATTTCATTACACTAGATAGTCTTGGGTTTGTCAACTTCAGGTCTAGATCTAGAAATAAAAGGTGCCTACATATTTTCTCTTATTCCAGAAATATATTGCCATTAAGCATTTTAAACCAAAAAATATATGAATTGAATCAAGATTATGTTGGCATGATTGAATTCTGTGAATTTCAAAATGCAGTATTTTCTACCATTTTTATTGAAGCTGTCAAGTACGGATATAGTGGCATTGAATTAATTAATGGGTCTTAATGGGTTAGCATAGGTTTAACACATTTACAAGTTATGATGTCATACGAAGTAGGTTCTACGTTAAAAGAAATGTAATGAATACTGTGTACTAAATCAAAAGTTTATGTCTACATGTATAGTTTTTGCATTAGAATGACTGTGTATTTTACACTAGCCCATAGCTTTACAGAGCATATTTTTAGGTCTTATACTTACCCCACCCCCTTTCTTATTTAGGAGGAAGTCAATATTGAACAAAAGCAAAAAAAACCACCCTACCTTTATTTTTCTATAAGAAGGAATTAAAAATAAGCTAAAAATAATCTACTATTCTACTAATTTTTAACTGTTACTTTGCCACAATACTTTCAAGTATACCTCCACCAACATTTAAAGTATGCTTTAATCATGGCGAAGTAAATTATGATATGATAGTACTTGTGTGAAGGCTTAACTTCATTTCCATATTTTATCTAGAGCCTCTTTCAGAATTATTGAAAGGTATAGTTTTATTTATATTTTTGCTTTTCATTTATTTTTTTTTTTGTTTTGATTTAACGTAATGTTCTTTTTTTTGGGGGGGGGGGGATAAAAATTTCTTCCTCTTTCATTGTCAAATAGGATTTGCCAAACTTAAACAAACTAAAAGTTGAAATGACGGAAAATTTAATTTTTCCTATTAAAGAGTATTTAAACCTGATTTTTGCATGGTTTGATTTCTAAAAACAAGTGGAATATCATTCTTTAAGCAAACATTATAAGGAGGAATATTAAAAAGAAATTTTATTTACTTGACAATTAAAGAATCTCTTTTCAAACACAATTTTAGCATTGAAAGACTACGTGAATCTCTTAATTATTTTTTACGACTTTTTGTATTTTTCTGGTTACAGAAAATGTAAAAATTAGTTTCGCTGTAAAAAAGATATCAAAGAGTGTATATTTTGTATCACTTTAAAGGGGGTCATTTTTCAATGGGGGTCATTATTTTATAGGACTAACATATAAAATAATGACCCCCTAGGACCCTTTTTCTACAAAAAAGGATTTTTTTCTACGGGTGGGGGTCATTTTTTGTCGTTGAAAAATGACCCCCCGGTCATTATTCGATGGGGGTCATTATTCGTCTTTACAACGGCGCTAGCTCACCTATCTTTTTAAAAGATAAACTTGTATGATATGGAAGTTTGAAGTCGCTGTGCGTTTCTGCGGAGTTAAAACAATTTAAATATAAAAAATATTTAACATTAATATGATAGTATACTAAAAAGAGCGTCTAGATGTTTAACAAGAACGCACAATAAACATAAAATTAAAATTTTTATAAAGAATGAGGTAAATATTTCATCCAATCCTGTTTGAGAAACTTTGACATGTTTGAGGTGCGGAGTAAATTAGGAAGGAAATGTGTTGGGCATAGTCTAAAGCAAAGACAGCGTTACGTATATTGCACAATTTTACTTTCTCTATTTAAACAGGATTTGTTGTACATATTTATTTTAAAATGACGTGTACACATGTACATATAAAACATTTTCAAAAATATGGTTAAATGTTAATTCATCAAAAGACCTAGCAAGCTACAGAATATTACAAGATTTGGCCTTAGTAGACGAGAATAATGCATGTTTTACAATGTGCTAAGACTTTTCCCGCTACAACTCAAGAAAACTAGAAGAAATGTCGTGGCGGATCTAGAGAGAGTTTAGTTTTTTCCTTTACATATTTGTTGCGTTTTTATTAAATTAAAACTATACTGCATATCTAGTTGTAGATTACATTAAACTTTAGTTTTTAACTTTTAATGTAAATGCCTCTTAACAGAAGACGTGGGGTACTTTGCTTATACATGTAATACTAAACATGCATTTATAATTAAGAAAATCATGCATTGCCGTGCACAAGCGTTTAATATCACAAGGATATATATTAACAGATAAATATAAGATATTTTAAAAACCGATCACCATTTCAGTCTTTAGTTGCTTCATAAAAGGAATAATCAATTGGTTTGCGGCCGATTTTTGACGCTTGCGTCAATATATGTTTCTCGTATGTGATTATTTTGGAAACAGTTTACGATCCTAAACAGAATTATTCGGTCGCTCGAATATGTTGTCGTTTCTGCTCGTGCGCCAATTGTGAAAGGGTCTTAACCTTTACGTATATACATGTAAATGAAAAAGATTTTTAAAAAATGACAACAGCGAAATCAAAGCAGAAAGCTTGCCGCAAATCTTAAAGATCCTATATTTCCAAAATCATGACACTTCCTTGCACTTTCACTTATTATGATTTTGTAGTTAATACTTAAGAAAATTCGCAATTTTGTAGTGTATGAATAAAAATAGTAGAGTAAAACTCGTATAGTGTGAACATGCATTAAGGAATTTTTATTTAGCGAATTTTTTTCTTGGTCCCCGGCAACATTCTCAACAAATTTTTGTAACATTTCACGATATATTATCAGTCTGTGCTCAGTGGTGTTTAAAATAGAAATAAGTTATATAAGCTGTATGTAAGCCTACGCCAGTTTTCACTTTCCACCTGTTAACATATTCTTGAAATTAGAATTATATGTATACATATGCATGCAACTGACATAGTGCCCATAATCAATCATTTCTTCTACATGTTCTAGAAGCAAATTTCCAGCACACAGATAGATATCATGAGAAGGATGCACACACCATTGTGTTCGACTACTCATAAATTTTGTTTAGCAAATTTTTTTTGTTTTTTTTTTAAAATGATATAAATTTGAATTTATGATTGTTTCGAAAAATTCTTTGCCTTCCATGATTTTTTTCAGATGCCATCATTTGAAGGAAAGTCATACTGGACTTGCACAATATGAAGTTTTGAATGCAGCAGAAAGAACGACCACAACAGGAACAAGTGGTACCGAGAATACAAGATATGAAGCTTTAAATTCCAGGGAACAAACTAGCATATTAAGAGAAAGAAATACGATGAATACAGAGTATGACACCTTGAAAAGAGAAACGAGCGTTTAAAGACAAAATGATGCTGAGAATGAAAGATATGAAGTTTTAAACAAAACTGAAAATGTGAGCACATTAGGGAATGAAGACAATGTGAATGCAAGATACGAAGTTTTAAACTTGATGGGAGAATCAAACGTGAATATGAAAAATATGAAAATTTAAATCTACAGAACACATGCCTAAAGGAAAAGTAACAAGCGATATCAATATTTCTGCTTTAGCTACAACGTAAACAATTTAAGCATACATATTTTGTTTTGAAAATTTAAAATTACATCTTAAGTTAAGTAAACTACGCGCTGTTTTACATATTTAAATCTTGTTTCTATTGGGTTTTTGTACTTTTTGTAAAAATCACTTTAATGTTACATTTTTATTTGGATGAATCGTTATGACGTCTTAAATTCTAGAGAACAAACTAGCATATTAAGAGAAAGAAATACGATGAATACAGAGTACGAAACTTTGAAAAGAGAAACGAAAGTTTTTCTGTTATTTCCTGATCATAACAAGGAGCACACTGCGGGTTTGACCGGTCGGCAGGGGATGTTCACTCCTCCATGGCACCTGATCCCACCTCTGATGTTTTGGGGGTGCGTATTTGCTCTGCTCTTATTTTGTATTGTTTTATGGACTTTGAGATTTAATACTGATCGTCATCTCTATGGCCTTCTACGTATGAACATAGCAAACAAGGGCCTTAACGAAAAGTGGTATCAGCTGCCATGAAAGTGTGAACATCCCCTGTCGATCTGTCACACTGTCACGATCGAGAGAAAGAGAGAAAAAAACGTAGACAAATCAGTGTATCAATAATGGACCAGTCAGTTGTTTGAAAAACGTCAGGCATTCTTGAGGGACCGTCTTACAGGTACATTTATAATAGGATTATATAGAAAAGAACCAATTTTAGCACTTTAAAATATAGTGTACAAATACTATAATAGACTTTTCGTTCAAACTATAATATATGATGGGTGTGTACATTATATATAAGAAACACAAAATTCTTCCGTCTTGTTACCAGAGGGGGCATCTCAAAATGCCAAAAATTTGACGAATTTACCTGTTTTTATAGAGAGCTTCAAAATATAATGGGCACAAATAATTTATATGAAAGCATCATGAAAATAACTTCTCAGGCTTTACGCCAGTTTTTATTTTTTTGTTGTTTGATGTTTTTTTTTTTGGGGGGGGGGGCGCTGGGGGATCTTGCGCGGGGATGTACATGTACTCCCACCCTAAATCCCGATTTCCCCCTCAATTTTAGTCGTTTCTGGTGAAAATTTAACACTTAAGATAAACTGATAAAGGAAACCTACAAGTTTGTAAATAAAAACGGAATAGAATCCCATTTTAAAAAGAAAAAAAAAACTTCTTTTGTATTTTTTCTAAGATTGAGCCGTATCGAATTTATTAAATCCCCCTCTCTATACATACTTTTAAAAGTACAGTAAATACTTGGTACATAAAATGGTAAACAGAATTTTTTTGTTGTTGTCATGCTGCGTGTGGTGATATTTAATTACTAAAACAATTTTATTAATTGTATTGTGATTGTCTCTTTTGTTGTTGTTTGTTTACTTGTCTTTTTTCGGGGATGGGGGGGGGGTATCTTAGAAAGCATTCCAGTGTTACACTATCTACGTACTCCTATACCCTATGTGCATACATGGGCTTGGGTGTGCGCAAGCGCGAAAATATAGAGGGAAAATTTACAGCAGCAGAGGATTTTGTACAAATATCCTTATTTTCTGTAAATTTCAACTACTGGTAAATATGGATTGGTGGGTATGGTGCACGAATTAAGTATTTTGTGAACTTATGTGATTTCTAAAAAATCCTTGCGATTTTCTGGACATAGACGCTAACCATATCAGTTGCATAGGAAATTCGAACTGTAAAGAATAATGACCAACTTTGCAAGTAGGATAGCTACGATTGTTTCCTTGGTGGCGTTTTTTATCCTGATGTCAGGTGAATCTGCTTACCCAAATAGACATACATCAGATGTTATAAAACAACAATGGCATCAGAAACGGTTCACGTTCTTCTTCAAAGCACCGAAGCCAAAGAAAAACGTTCAGCAGACGGTAAAAGATCTTAGTATGCATCACATTTCGTTTATTGTATTACTCACCCCTACTAATGTGTTCGGAACTTTTTATTTTTCGGTGTTCTGCGAATTATAAAACTCATGAAAGTCTTTCAAAAAGGTCTGGAAACACATTTTTCACAGGACTTCTTTTTCCAGAAGAAACACACTATAGCAATTTCCTGTTTACTGCCAATTTTATTTATAAAACCGGTTCTATCCTATTACCTATAACCTTTGAATAGATAAACCTAAACCAAGTGTCTTGAATTTAAATCACAATAACATTAGTAGGGGTGTTCCTACTTTCAAATGATACTGTACAAAATCCAGGTCCTACAGATACTTATAATGTCAGTGAGGGCACCCATCATCATGCATGTGGAACATGCGACCAAACAGTTGACTGGAGTCAGCATGGTATAGTTTGTGACACATGCAACCAATGGTACCACAGGGCATGCCAGTCAATGACATCAGGATCGTACCAACGTCACGTAAAAGACTCAGCCTTAGCCTTGGACTGCATCATGTGTGGATGTCCAAATTTCTCAATTTTTTGTTTTTCTATGGCCTTTAGTACTAGCAACAACTTCAGTATTCTTGGAGAGTTACCAGACAGCTCGAGCAGCGATTCACCCATACGCCCACTTCACACCTCTACACCAAAAAGAGAGAGTAATAATCATAGAAAACGAAAGTATAAGAATAATCTAAGACTCTTGGATGTCAATTTTCAGTCAGTTAAAACAAAACAAGGTGAATTACTTAATCTCATCGAAAGCACTAATCCCGACGTAATCTTTGGAACAGAAACATGGATTGACCACTCTGTTAAGGATTCACAGTTTCTCCCAATAGACTTCACTACCTATTGCAAAGACAAAAATCTTAGTGGAGGAGGGGTTATCATAGCAGTGAAAAATGATCTTCTCACCTCGTCAGTGCCTGAATTCGAAACAGAGTGTGAAATCGTGTGGTGCAAACTAAATCTGGTCGGTCATCGTACAATCTACTTATCCAGTTTCTACAATCCAAAACAAGTAATGAGGAAGGCTTCCTAAGTTATTACAAAAGTATGGAAAGAGCTTGCAGGGTAAATAATGCTATGATTATATCAGCAGGAGACTTCAATCTTCCTGGCATAAATTGGGAAACAAAAAGCATCAAAACTGGAACACAGTACACGAGGATACACAATGAATTCTTAGAGACTCTTGATGACCTAGGACTATCACAGTTGGTCGTTAATCCAACAAGTGGGGCAAACAAACTTGACTTAGTGGTAATCAACTATTCATCCATTGTCAACAGGGTGGAGACATACCCAATATTTCAGATCATGATGTAATGTTTGTAGAAGTAGACGTCATACCAACTAAAATACAACAACGACCTCGTTTAATACCATTGTACAGAAAGGCAAACTGGGATGAGATCAGGAAAGATATGAAAGAAGCACTAACTGTCATCAAATCCATGAGGGACAAGGCAGTTTCGACCAATAGCCTATGGAATCACTTTCAACACTCCCTCAAAGAAAGTATTAGAGAACATATTCCATCAAAGCTAGCCAGAACTAAGGATAGTAAGCCTTGGATTACACGAGGAGTCCGCAGATTGATAAAGAAAAGGAATGCTTACTACAAGAAAAAGAAAAAAATCAGGAAATACAAAGGATGCTAACACCTATAAGGAATTAAAACGGAAAACACAGCAGGAGACACGACGCTCACACTGGAAGTACATGAAAACATTGTAACATCAGGACCAGATGATGCTAATCAAGACAGAAATAAACGTTTTTGGACATTTGTCAAACATAGAAAATCAGATGGAAATAGCATACCACCTTTAAAAAAGGGCGGCCTTCTTCACCAGGATTCAGTAGACAAAGCAAATATTTTAAATGAACAGTTTAAAGGAGTTTTCTCGGAAAAAGTGGATATCACAGCTGAAGAGTTTTCTAAGCGATGCAACATGAAGGGTGGATATCTTGAGATTGAAGACCTAGACATCAGGCTTGGGGTCAATTACTTTGAAATGTAATTAATTACTTTCAAAGTAATTGATAATTTTGTCAGTTACTTGCAATTACAATTACACTGATTTTTTCAAATGTAATTAATTACTTTCAATTACTTTGACAAATGTAATTAAATACATTTCAATTACTTGAGTTTTATTTAAAAAATATATATATATTTTTGTAATTTTTTTCCTTGTGATTATCAAGGCCCCTGAGTCAGGGGTACCTTGGAGGGGGGGGGGGGGGCTGGTGGCTCTAATCATATACTGAAAATAAATTAATTTAAATTTGCTCCTTGGTATTAACCAAAGTTTTCTTTATATAAAGCAAGGGTGCCTTTTCCAAAATTGTGAAATGTTTGGACTAAGGGTCAGGGGTTTAAGTGTGGTAGTGGCATTACTGATTATTGCTAAATATTACTGATTAGTTAAAATGCATTTTTTGTTCCCTTCTCTGTCTATGGGTATTTAAAAGTATTAAGTAACCAAAGTAAGCATGCTTAGTGTATAGTTATAATAAGCAATGGTACCTCTTTCAAAATTGTGAATGCCATGACATCTAGTTTAAAACATGAACCAAATTCAATCGTTGGAAAAGTGTTGCACGATGCTCAGGTGACCTATAAGGCCTATGGGCCTCTTGTTTTCTTAGGTATGAGAGGGAGTCACACCTGTCAAATTCTTTACAACTAATGACTTGGGCAGTGTGACACACTGTATAAACAAATTTAATTAAAATCTATGATGCACTTAATTATTGTACAAACACAAGCCCATGCTACATTAGTATGGTATATGAAAAGAAGTTTGTTACTTTCTGAAACCCATATTTTTTAAATAAAATAAAGTAATTTTTTTTTCACAAATCTATTCATCATTTCTATATTAAAATGTATGAAATACATGTAAATCTAAAAGGGGATATAGTTTGTCTAATTACTGTAAAACAAATTAACTATATAAACAATTCATTGTTACTTGCAAGTGAGAATAGGTAAAATTGAGATTTTTAAAAAGTGGGAATAGGTAGTATAAACCCACCAGTGTAAAAAGTGTGTTTCAGTGTATAAACTTTTTTATAATCTTTCATTTTGAAAAAGTAATTGAAATGTAATTGAAAAGTAATTGAAAATACATGACCTTTTTTGAAATGTATTTAAATACATTCAATTACTTGTAATTGAAGGCTCGCTCAAATACAAATTACTTCCAATTACTTTGAAAAATGTAATTAATTACACTCAATTACAATTACTTTATTCAATTACCCCATCCCTGCTAGACATAACAGTAAATGGAGTCCACAAGTTACTTAAGGGGCTGAATGTAACCAAAGCTCCTGGACCAGACAACATAACACCAAGGATTCTTAAAGAATTGGCAGATGATGTGGCCCCAATCCTTTCCTTGATTTTTAACCATTCTTATTAAAATGGTGAGATACCAGCTGTATGGAAATCATCCAACATCTGCCCCAATACAAAAAAGGAAGGAAATATGAGGCAGTGAACTATAGGCCAGTATCATTAACATGCATCTCCAGCAAGATCATGGAGCACATCATGAACATCATGAACCACGCCGATTTCAACAAGATCATATACCAACTCCAGCATGGATTCCGACGTGGCCTTTCATGTGAAACCCAACTTATTGAGTTCATTGATGACATCACTATCAATATCGACAAAGGAAAACAGACAGACTGCCTTATTATTAAATTTTCCAAAGCATTCGATAAAGTGAGCCGTAGTCTCCTAATCCACAAACTCAACCGTTATGGAATAAAAGGAAAGACCAATCAGTGGATTCAAAGCTTCCTTACCAACCGCAGGCAAAGTGTGGTCGTGGAGGGCGAATCATCTGAAGAGGTGTCCGTAGACTCGGGTGTTCCCCAAGGTTCGGTCCTTGGACCCAGTCTTTTTCTTTTTTACATCAACGACATGCCAGAGGGCCTTCTATCAACGGTACGACTCTTCGCTGATGATACGTATTGGATATATGCCGAATACAGTTCTGTATTAAAAAATATCAGACAGTTTGAGGCCCGTTAGGACCGAAAACTGTCTGATATTTTTTAATACAGAATTGTATGAGGCATATATCGTACTTAAAACATTGCTTTTGATTTACCTGAGACAGTCCGATATTAGAACAAAAGACAAAGGTGTTAATGATCACTGAAGCAATTCTTTCAAGAATGTAGGCTTAAATGAAAAGTACTCAGTATTTAAGAATTTGGCTACACTGAAGAAGGTATTTGAAAGATTTTGATAAGGAGAGTGGGGACAAAATATTCATTAATTTTTAAATGGAATGGAAAATGCAGAAATGAAGAATAGCGGATGCTGAAGGTACATTAATCCATTTCATTTTTTCATGTTAAGCATCTACATACCTTTGTTTTTGATGTTCCATTATAGAAAAAACAAACATAATCAATAATCCAAGAGTTTTGAGGGAAACGTTGAAAATCTTCAAATTTCTTTCAAAATTTGTTGCAAATCTGTCAAAAGTATTAATTATCAGATGCTAGGCCTAGTTACCTTGATTTTGCAGAGTTTTTTCTTTTTATGAGAAAAATGAATTCAAATTGTTTGAATGTTTTTCTTTATAATAGTGTCTAAAGTTTTGAAAGTTTTTGTGCTTCTCTGGTGACTCCCAGTGCGCCCCATCTTTTTCAAAAACCAGAGAAAAGGGTTGAAACACTTGTGCAATTTTAATAAGTTTATTAGAAGTTTACCCGATTTTGTGTTGTTGTTGTTTTTTGTTTTGTTTGTTTATTTTTTATTTATTTGCATTATCTGGTCTACCGCACACTCTTCTTCCTGTTACAGTATATTCAGTGTAATTGAAAGTTTTTATTTAATTTTGCAAACATGTAACTTGAAGATCAATGTTTTCTAAATCATCATTCTATGTGAGATATTGAAATTGCTGTTTGTTACATTATCACACTTTTTGTTTCTTTTGTTCAATAGCAGTCCGATTTTGAAGGATATCAGTACTGAGACAGTCTGATATTACGATTAATATCAGACTGCTCACTAATATCGGACTGCCATAGGTAAATTTTTAGACTGCAAGAGCAAAGGAATGCCATCACAGCAATGTTTAAACGTAGCATACATGACCATCACATCAGATGCAGATGCAGAGAAGCTGCAGGAAGACTTAAACCAACTAGCAGTGTGGGAAAATAAGTGGCTCATGAAGTTCCACTCATGTAACGTGCTAAGCATCACCAGGAATCGTAGAGTCATCAAGAAGAACTATACCTTACATGGCCACCAACTGGAGCAGATCCCTTCAGCAAAATATCTAGGCGTTACCATCTCTTCAGATCCGAAGTGGACTGAACATATAAACAACATCAAAGCTAAAGCGAACAGAACCATTGGATTCCTCAAAACAAACATCAATATTGGCAACAATAACATCAAGGAACAAGCTTACAAATCACTATTAAGACCAAGGGTGGAGTATGCCAGTGCCGCTTGGAATCCTTATCTAAAGTCAGATATAAACAAAATCGAAATGTTCCAGCGCAGAGCAGCTCGGTATGTCCACAATAGATACCACAACACCTCGTCTGTAACCGAGATGCTAAATCAGCTGGAATGGCCATCATTAGAAGAGAGACGATGGATAGCCTGTCTCAGTGCCATGTACAAACTTGTTAACAACAAAGTCCAGATTGACACTAGCCAGAAACTTAGAACGCAAGACAGAACAACTAGAAACAACAATATTCTGGCTTTTCAGTTACCATCATGCCGAACGTCAGCGAGAAAGGAGTCATTCTACCCACGTACCATCCAGGAGTGGAATACCCTACCCACCTCTACCGTGATGGCTCCGAGCCTTGACTGTTTCAAGGCTCGCCTCCGTCTATAGGTCACCAGCCAAGTAATTCTTTTTTAAATTCACTTGTAAATAGACTGTCACAATTATTACATTTTTTAAAAAACCATTTTTAAACATGCGCACACCTGGTGGCATAATAGTCAACTAATTGACGGAGGCCACTTACTGGTAGAAGTAGTACATGTATATTCATACAGTAAAAACACTTTATGGTATTGCGACGATTGGGACTAAATCTCTGTGAAATTCTTTGACCCTCCAATCGTTCCCCCTAAATCCAAGGACTAAAATGACAAATCATTACGTTTTGTCCAATGTTATACTGCATTACCCGATAAAAAATACTAAACCGATAAAAAAGAATTAGGTCTTGATTGAAAATGTACATGTAGTGGTATAAGTTGGTCGCTTTTCGATGCAATGTTATCAACCGGAGCTACAGCCACGTGATTTATTGATTTTTTTGTATTCACAAAGTTACCTGAGTCTACAATCACGTGATATATTGGAATACTAAACAGGTCACAATGATGTCAATGACATGTAAATACCTGTAAATAGTGAAGAAAACGATCGGCGTTTTGTACCTTTTTTCAAAAAGTTTACCCCGAGCGCAGGATTGCTCAAAATTTTCCTTTAAATATGTTGTATTTCCAACAGTTCTACACCTTCTGTCCTATTGAGACATTTGGGCAAGAATGCGCTAACTATGTATTCCAGCTTTAAAAATTGGAATAATTTTGAATAACGATGGAAATTCATGAGTTGCAGTGACCCCTCTTACAAAACACAGCCTCGTTCTTTAATTTTACTTACTTTTAATTCCTGTAATTTTGCAAAGTTGTGATTAAGACCTAGAAGAATTGCTTTATTGATCTCATTAAGCTACTTTCTATACTTTATTTTTGCGCAATTTACCGGGGGTCACTTTTTTTTACACTAAATGCAATCATTCTTTGTAAGTTTTAGATTTCATGAGCGTATGTTTATTACCTTTTTTATAACATTTTTATTACCCCTTTCCTCAAGAGCTTCAGTTTACCATAACGTCAAAATTACACTATAGACCCTTTTCCTATGACACATTTTGTCTAGGAGTTATTCCCCTTAGCCGCCATATTGTAGGGCAACATTCCCAGATCCCTTCATTATTCAACCAAGTTCAACTTGTTATACTGGTTACTGAGGTAAAGATAATGCTATTTTTTTTCTTATGAATATACGTTTGTTAAAGCCTCTATTAATTCATGATTATAAGATTGTGAACATACCCCCCCCTATATTCCTTGCATGCATGTTTAAAATTGGTTGCTCAAAGAAGTAAATTCACTACTTTGCCCTACAAGATGGCGGCTAAGGGGAATAACTCCTAGGCAAAATATGTCACAGGAAAAGGGTCTATAATGACGTAAACCTACCAACCAGTTGCAAAATTGGTTAAAAATCAGTTATATAAAATTGTAAGTACATTTTAAATCAATAAAGTGAAAAAAAAGTTTTAAAACAGTAAATACGCTTTATTTTACAATGATGCTCGAAAGTTTGCGCAATGAAAACCCTAGTAGCCCCCCTTAAAAACTTTTCGTTAACTTCATATTTTACTACCTTGTTTGCTTTCTTTTTTTCTTCAAAACATTAGATCTACGAATAACTGATTGATGCCGTGCCATTTGCTGTAACACTGCAGTATTATATGCTGAATCCTTAGCCTTTTCACCAGATATTAACCAGGATGTGGACGAAACTGATCTTTGAAGTGCAATAACATCAGATTTGATAGATCAACTTTAAGAATAAACCTTATGTCACTGGATGTATATGGCTCCAGAGGCGTAGTCACAAACTTAAAAGTGGGGGGGCTCAACTCCAGAAAATCTTTGACAAGCAAAAAAAAAAAAAAAAAGCCAAAATTAAAAGTGGGGGGGGGGGGGGCTCAACGCCAGAAATTCTTTGACAAGCAAAAAAAAAAAAGTTCCCCAAACTCGAAAATCCTATTTCGTGGGGGGGGGGGGGGGGAAGGGGGGGTGTAGAGGCCAACTTTTTCAAAGGCAAGTTACTTTCAAATCCAAATCCAATTATACAAGGGTCAAAAAGTTGGGGGGGGGGGGGGGGCATTCAATGAATAATTCCTATAGTAAAGGTAATGTTGGGGAAAAATAGCTGTGATTTGGTTCTTCTTTAAAAAGTGGGGGGGCACAGACATACTCTTGCCCCCCCCAGATCTGAAAGTGGGGGGCTAGTGCCCCCGCTGCCCCCCTGTGACTACGCCTATGGGCTCTGAAACAGCAGAAGCCTGAGAGAGGAGACACACTTTTGAACAGACAATTTCACCATTTGCAAATACTAGATGGAATCTTGTGCCGAGTTATAAAGGATGAAGACGAAGTAAAAAGGCAGATAGTTTTACCAAGCTCTTTGATTCCAAATATTCTACAAGCTTTCCACAATGACATAGGACATCAAGGGAAGGACAGAACCTTATCATTGCTTAGAGACAGATTTTTTTGGCCTGGAATGGGAAAGGATGTAGAAGAATGGATTTCACACTGTGGAAGATGCGTACGTAGAAAAACTCTTCCAAATCAGAGAGCACCACTTGTTAACATCCAAACAACATCACCATTAGAGCTTGTTTGTATAGATTACTTGACGTTAGAACAATCTAAAGGAGGACAACAACATATATTGATAATAACGGATCACTTTACTAGATTTGCACAAGCGATCCCCACCAGAAACCAAACTGCCCGAACAACTGCAGAGGCACTCTATAATCAGTTTATTATACATTATGGATTACCTGATCGACAATTTTGATTTTTTAATTAGCTTGTGTTTGTTATTCATAATGGCTACTTTTTCCTTTATATCACGTAATTGCGACTCGAATACATAGCTAAGAATGCAGATTTAATAATTGCATTTTTTCGTATTTCAGTGTATTAATTTCATAGTCTTAAATGAGAGAATGACTGAGTGAGCAGGATTAAACAATTTCATTACATTTTCATAATACCTTTAGTTTAGTCACTGAGTATATTCTTTACACAGAATATGAATATATTAATCATACAGGCCTAGGGAAACATGTAATCATTCAAAGCCTAGCGGCTTTTGGTATTTTTTACCTTTACACCTCATGTGAGGTAAGGGTTTATGTGTGTTTATTATTTGCATGAAATTGAGTTTCATGTTATTTTCTGTTTAAACATTTTTTTTTTTCATTTCTGGTTACTGAAAGTTATACAAATTGTATTCGTTGATTTTTGTTCATAATTCATAATTTCTCGATCAGAAGTATGTAATGATACCTTTTCATATTTTGTAAAAGTTCTTTTTCTACAGGGTAATATCAGTACATTTCTATTACTTCTAAATAAAGTAATTAATTATCAAAATTATGTGTGCAATAAAATTAGAATGTAATTTATTACTACCAGGGAGATGACTTTAAATTGACATGTTAAATATTAGTTTATGTAATATTTTTGTGAAAGAAATAAAAATAATTAAATCCTTTGAGGAACCTAAGTTGATCATTTATATTCTGGGGAAAACGGGTTACATCGCTCTCTCTCTCTCTCGTCAAAATTTTCCTGGTTGTATGGTTTTAATGTCTAAGGATTTAATTAAACGTTTTTGTAGTTTACACAGTTTGAAAAGGTTTACAATTGGACATTTTAATAAGGCTTTCAAAAATTATTTTAGCCTTTAATTTCCCTGTAGTTAAAAGTATGCTTCAAGGGGCTAGAAAGATATTTTTAGCTCACCTGAGCTGAAAGCTCAAGTGAGCTTTTCTGATCACATTTTGTCCGGCGTCCGTCTGTCTGTGTGTCCGTCTGTCTGTCTGTCTGTAAACTTTTCACATTTTCGACTTCTTCTCAAGAACCGCTGGGCCAATTTCAACAAAAGTATCCTTGGGTGAAGGGGATTCAAGTTTGTTCAAATGAAGGGCCACGCCCTCATTCAAGGGGAGATAATTGGGAATTAATGAAAATTTGGTGGCATATTTTAAAAATCTTTTTCTCAATAACCACTGTGCCAGGAAAGATGAAACTTATGGGGAAATATCCTCAGGTAATGTAGATTAAAGTTTGTTCAAATAATTACCCCCAGGGGTAGGGCGGGGCCAAAATGACAGACCAAAGTTTTACATAGAAATATATAGGAAAATTCTTTAAAAATCTTCTTACCAAGAATGACAAAGCCATAATTCATCATATTTATATAGAAGCATGCTCAGGTAGTGTAGATTCAAGTTTCTTCAAATCATGACCCCGGGGGAAGGGCGGGGCCAAAATTGCCGACCAAAGTTTTACATAGAAATATATAGGAAAATTCTTTAAAAATCTTTTTCTCAAGAATGACAAAGCCATAATTCATCATATTTATATGGAAGCATGTTCAGGTAGTGTAGATTCAAATTTGTTCAAATCATGATCCCCCGGGGTAGGGCGGGGCAAAAATGGCCGACCAAAGTTTTACATAGAAATATATAGGAAAATTCTTAAAATTCTTCTCAAGAACGACAAAGCCATAATTCATCATATTTATATGGAAGCATGCTCAAGTAGTGTAGATTAAAATTTGTTCAAATCATGACCCCCAAGGGTAGGGCGGGGCCAAAATGGCCGACCAAAGTTTTTAAAGATATATATAGGAAAATCATTTTCTAAAAAATAGCAAATCCATGATTGGTCATGGGACTACTTTTGGATTTAAACTTTACAATAAAAAGTCATTTCCTACTTTTTCCTACCCTTAGTGCTCAGGTGAGCGATGTGGCCCATAGGCCTCTTGTTTATATGTTAAAAATGTTTTAACTTGCATTCATGAAATCCATCTTTCTACCTAGTAAAGATTATAAAAATGTTAGTATTTAAAGAATAATCTGGTATAAAGTGCTAGAAATTTCATTTAAATACATATGCATATTTACTTTAAATTTTCTCTTTATATTATAAGATTTGAGTGTAGCTTGAAAAAAAAAAAAACTTAACATCTTACGATAATTCATGAAAGGAAACATCTCCAGAAAGAACAATTAGCATATAGTTAAAATTTTAAACACTAGCGATTGTTTCATGGATGAAATGCATAAAAAAAGTACTCACAATAATGATCCCACAATAATTTTAAAATGTACAAATTTGGGTCTATACTATTAAAAAGGTAAGGAATACTGCAGTTTGTAATAAAAAGGATCAAATATACAAAGGGATACGAATATCTGTTTTGAGCTAGCATACAGTAGTATATTTAATCTATGTAAACAAAAAACATGACACGGGCCTTATTTACATAACAAAGGTTTTGAGTTCTATATTTGTCTTGTATCTCGACAAATGAAATTCAAAGTTTTGATAATGATTAAAATTACCCGAGTTAAGTATTTGAAACATAATTCAATGGAAAAATTAATTTGAAAAAAAATTAGCTGAAACTGTGTCGATGTCCCTTTATCGGAAAAAATCTTTTCCAAAGAACCTGCATGTAACAACCAAACACAACAATTACACTCTCATGGTCTGCATGGGATATTACAAGTGATCAAGGGTTTTGTGCCACAAATGTGCATGCCTCTGAATTTGAAGATTAAAGCCACTCCAAAGAAAGATTCTGAAGAGAAAATAGCAGATTATCAATTGTTGAAGTCGTTAATTTAACAGAGACGGTGCGCAGTCCAACGCAGGATGAGAGGTTATGTGCCCTTTGCATGCTGCAGGTTGGCACAAGACAGGTTGCTGTGGCTTGGTAATAAGTGTCCAGGCCACCAGGAATCGACTGCACAGATTTTACTTACATGTCCGACATCCTCGCCTCATTCCCTGTTTAATGAATTGTCACATTAGGGACTTAGGGTCCGACTCCAATGGTGTCGTCACCAACAACGCTGGGATAATCGCCGATGGAACCACGCAATGTTTTCTGATGAGTCGAAGTTCACTGTGACTTCCTGGTTAGGCATAAGAGGGTTTAGCACCGCCATAACAAACGTTTCCATGACTTTAACGTCATTAGACATGATCGGTATGAGTATGGATCTGTAATGGTGTCGAAAGGCATCACTGTTGTCAGCAGAACAGACTTGCATGATGTTCCTGGACAAGTCACAAGGTAGTGCAACTGGGACAACAACCGTTTTGTGCCGTGTGGACGTCGTTATATTTTCAAGATGACAATGCGAGATGTCATAGGGCAATGATTGTTAAAGATTGTATCTAAAAGCAGAATATCACCACATTACCATGGCCCACACACAGTCTGAACCTTTCTCCCATCGATGTCGGGGACATGTTTGAACAGAGATACGCCAACGTCAACAACCTCTTGCCAATGGAATGAAATAACCTACCCGAAATGACCTGAGACGTTTTTTTAAGAGTATGCCACCCCAAATCCGAGCTTGTTTGGCCAACCGATGGGGTTTTACCTGCTACCAACCCTAAATGGTGGTAGATGTGTGACCCTGTGTTGGTGTCGACACTGGAGAATCTGTCGTTTTCTGACTGTACACTGGATTTCGAATAAATTGACAAATGTTTCCTTTCTGTTATTTGTTCCTTTCCTGACCACCTCATGATCAGTATTTCATTGTCCTTTTAAGTCTAAGAAAAAAAAACCTAAAAGGAGTTCAGGAGGTTTTTTTTTTTTTTTTTTGATTACCTTAACGGTGAAAATCGAGGTTCAGAAACCTAATTTAACATCTACAAAAATTTTCCCCATTCATATTCCGAATGATGAATGGAATACTGCAAAATATGTCAGTGCGAAAATCGAAATTGAAAAAAAAAACACGTTTTGTATCTATTGGGCACAAAGGATTAAATTTCAGAAGTTGAGTTGAGTTACCGACAGCAAAAAATGTAAGTGTTTCCATAATGATATGAGATAACAAACAGTAACCACACTCAAACGTCCACTGAAACAATACAATTCGAAAGCAGAGCGAATACAGACCTCTAAAATCATGAGAGGTGATATCGGGTGCCATGCAGGAGTGAACATCCCCTGTCGTTTTGTCACAAATGCTGAGGTTTCCTAGTCATGATCGGACACACGGAAAATTCGTAGACAATTTAATGGGTAAATAATGGTCTGTCAATTAGTAGGAAAAAGAGATGAGTGTGAAATCAAGAGGTCCTTGGACCACATCACTCACCTGAGCACTGGGGCTAGGAAAAAAGGAAAATCAGTTCAGCATTGAAAAGCTTAAGTGGCCCTGACTTACCCCTTAAAGGGGTATGATTTAAACAATTTTAAATCTAAACTACCTAAGGATGCTTACATATTTCTGTGACTAACTTTGGCTGTTTTCCTGTCAGTTTGAACTTTCAACACGGCAGGCACGTAGCAACAAGGGGGGGGGGGGGGGGGCTGGCCCCTCCACTTTTTTTCCCAACATTACTTTTACTCTTGAGATTGTTCATTGAAAGAGAGGTTCCCCCCAGTTTATACTTCGGTAAGGTAATATTTGTTTGCAAAGAAATTGGTACTGAAAGAAGATGGGCATCTGAAAAAGTTGGCCCCTCCCCCCCCCCCCCCCCCCCCCCCCCCACTACGAAATAGGATTTTCGAGTTTGGGCTGGGTATTTTTTTCTTTTTTTTTTTGGCAGTCAACTTTTCCAGGTAAGTAAAAAAAAATTGTCTGGCTGCCCCCCTCCCCTCCCCCCCCCCCCGACTTTCTAAAACGATGCTACGTGCCTGCATGGTCCAACATTTACCCCGGGTGTTATGATTTGATTGAACAAATCTGAATCTACACTACCTGAGGATGCTTCCATATAACTATCACTATAATCATGGGTTTGCTGTTCTTGAGAAGATTGAATAGATTTTTCCTATATATTATACATGTATCTATATAAAATGTTGATCCCTATTGTGGCCCCGCCCTATCCCCTTCTGTCATAGTTTGAACAAACTTAATTCTACACTACTTGAGGATGCTTCCATATAAATATGACCAATCTTGGCTTTGCTGTTTTTGAGATTTTTTATAGGACTTTCCTACGTATTCTTACGTTTAACGTTGATCACCCATTGTGGCCTCGCCCTACACGTTGGGATCATGATTTGAACAAATTTGAATCTACATTACCTGTTGCCACATAAGTTTTAGCCAGCACCTACTGTGACACGTACGGGACCTCGGTTTATATTGTCTCATCCTAAGGACCGGTCTCCACGTCCCACTGTGGGATATGAACCCGTGACGTAAGAATCAACTCCTTACTTCGCAATTCTAGAGCACACGCTCTAACCACTGCGCCACGCGGGCGACAAGAAAAATTGAAAAAAAAAACGTTTATCATAAAGTTTTCTTGTGAGGATATCAAAACAAACCCAGACTCTTTATCTAGTAAACCAAATATGAAACACATGTGTCAGACGGAAAAGATGTTTGAGTTTGTGATTGACAATATCTATGTGGTTTTTTGAGACCAGGCCCCCCAAGACCAGTAACTGAGAACTGACTAAGTCAAAATTTAAAACCAGTGTAACTTTTCAAATAATTTTGATAATGAGAGACAAAATTTACACCAGATACTTATATTTATGTTCTGTAAAGAATTTCAAGTTTTTAATCATATACTAGTGCGTCAAGCAGAACTCAAGAAAGTGAAAATCAAAATTTTGACCTGTGTTCTCAGTTTATGGTCTCCATGCCAGGTGTTTTAATTTAATTAAAACTTCCTGTACTTTACACCTTTTGAAAAGGCTAGCAATTGGACTTTTAAATTAAGCTTTCAAAAATTATTTTAGCCTTTAATTTCCCTGTTGTTAAAAAGTGTGCTTTAAGGGGATAGAAAGATAATTTTTATGTTAAAAATGTTTTAAATGCATTCATGAAATCCAAATATTTCCACCTCGTAAAGATTATAAAAATGTAAGTATTTAAAGAATAATCTGGTGTAAAGTGTTAGGAATTTCATTCAAATGCATGTACATTTATATACGGGTATCCATAATTTTCTATTTTTAGTGATTTTATATATACTTTAAGATTTGTAATTACAAAGACATCACTTCATTTATCCCTATAGTTTATGAAAGGAAACATATTCAGAAAGAATTAGCGTTTAAGTTGTAATAATTATAAACACTCGCGATTTTGGTATTTGCATAAATAGTAATGCATAGACATGTACTTGCAATAATGAACCCACAATAATTCTAAAATTTACAAGAATGATTCTTTTGGCTACTGTGAAAAGTATTAGAGAAGTTCAATGAGAACTAAGCTTTTGCAGAAAAAAATCCTTTGTAGACCCCCATCTGCCCCCTAGAGGTAAGTCAAAAGTATTGCAGATCTACAGGACACCGCAACTCATGCTCTAAAAATTAGTAGGTCAATGTTTAAAAAAACAAAACTAGAGGTACTGTGAGTACTGATCTCACTAAATGATACCCCCGCCTATCATATGATTAAAATGGCAAAGCGCATGTTTTGCTCTGGGAAACTCGAAATAAGTGTCAGATAAAAAAAGTAAAATAGGAGGTGCACAATAGTATCCTGTAACAAAGAATTTGTGAAAGTATCATTTAATTTTATTCAGATGTATAGGAGAAGTTGACGATAAGAGATTGGTATCCTTCAATACTAGTATTATTTAGAAAGAATGGCAGGTCAATGTTTCGCTATGAGAAACTCAAAATACACGTAGGATGAAAAAGTAAAATAGGAGGTCACAATGAAACTTTGTAACAAACATTCTGTGAAAGTTTCATCAAATTCCATTATGTGGTATTGGAGGAGTTGCGGATAAGAGATGTGTACCCAAAAGCGTAAAAGACGAACGGACGTACAGCTTAAGTGACGGACGGACACCCCGATCACTATATACCCTTTCACTTTTCAAGCGGGGGATATAAAATCATTGAGAGGAGTTCTGAAACCAGTGTTTGGTTGAAAACTTTTTTTTGACCTCAGTTACTTTAACGAACATCTACCATAACTTTCCCATTCGTATTCAAAACTAGAGGTACTATGATCACTGAACTAACTAAATGATATTCCTCGCCTCCTATATGTTTATAATAGCAAAGTCTATGTTTTGTTTTGTTTGTCCGTCAAAAAGTAAAATAGGAGGAACATTGCATTATGTGATAAAGAATCTGTGAAAGTATCTTTAAATTTTATTCAGTAGTAAAGGAGGAGTTGCCGATAAGAGATGGGCATACTTTAATATTATAGAAAAAATTGCCATGTTATACTATGGGAAACTAAAAAAATACATGCAGGATCAAAAAGTAAAATAGAAGGTGCACAATGGAACTTTGTAACAAAGATTCTGTGAAAGTATCATAAAATTTCATTCAGTGGTACATGTATAAGAAGAGTTGCGGATAAGAGCTGGGTAACCAAAAGCGTAACAGACAGACGGACGTACACACGGACAGATATCCCGATCACTATATACCCTCGCTCTTTTCAAGCGGGGGTATAATGATGAATTGGCTACTGAATTAGTTATTTCAATAGTGGTTGCAACCTATGTTATTGAGATGGACTCCCAACCACTATTCAAATAATTATTTCTATGGTGGTCGTTATTTCAATAGTGGTTGCAACATTGCCATACCAAGGAAATCAGTGTTTCACAAATACATCTTGTTGATACATGCAGCCATTTACTTAATCTGTAAGAGTAAGCTACAGGTTCGGATAGCACTGTCCTTTGATAGACTGCATTTCCTGGTAGAATTGATCTTCAATTTCATCCTTATCCTAATCCAAGCGTTAATAAGTCTTTTTTTTTCAAAAAAGCATTTAATTCACTTTCATACTGATGATTTAAAGCACGTGACCTTACAAACATTGGGAAAAATGTTTCTACGTATTCGTTGCCCTTGGATAACCTTTTATAGGTCCAATTTCCTTCCAAATACAAATCTTTAAAAAGTAAAAATCTGTATGAATCTTCATTACAACAAGATATTTGTGTATAAACATGCCCAATCATGACTTTGATCCTTGTAATAATATTTTTCTGTGAATTGTTTACGACCTTTCCTAAATTGAAATTTGCACTTTCTATTTAAAAAAAAATATCTACATAATACATGTACGTGAGACAAAAATGCACAGAAAATTTTCCTTATTTAAGGCTACATGCACCATGCATATATACGGAACATTTTTTAAATTTACTTGATCACGGACAACAGCTGAATTTTGAGGTTGAATGTTTGTTCGCTTATTTCTATTTGAATCATTTATAGAGATTACATTATAATGCGTTTGTATCTTTAAATATTATAGATATTTCCAGTCCAGAAAGTGAACAAACAACATGCTTACATCATGCTTTTTGTCCCTCATCCTCACAAAAGGTAAGTACTATTTTTACTTTAAGTTTGAACAGATACACATCCACACCCTCACACACACACCCTCACCCTCGCACACACATACCCTCCCTCTCCATCCCTCACACACCCTTACCCTTACACACACATACACACACTCACCCTTATTCTTACACCCCTATCCCCACACCCCTCATCCTTAAACCCCCAACATACACCCACTCACTATCACACATAACACACCCGCATCAGCTACTAGTATTCAACAAATATTTAATTGTTTAGGACTTTTAAAAAAATCTTTATAAACGTTTATTAAGGAAACTTTGAGAGTAATCCTCAATAAATATTCTTTTATCCTTAACCTCTTCCCAATAGCAAACAGTTGCATCATTATAATGAGCAAGGGCATTCTTTAGAAATTAGGATATGTCTCCAGAGTTAATGACAGAGGATCAGGTAAAGTCGTTCGTTATTGAAATTACATTTTAAATATTTTTTTAATTTTTTACATGATATCCCATTTATTTATTATCCATGGGTTAAGGGATTCAAGATAAAAGATCTCCAGGAGTCAAATATTGAATATAGTTGTGTATGCATTTTTTTTTCATTACAGTATACAGCTAATAAAAGGTTTTCGAACATTGTTAGCATACTTTTGCCTTTCATTTTTTAACTTCCATAAGGAAGCAATCTTGAGGAATTTTTTGAGTAATTTTATCGATCAGTTAATATGTGGCAAAATATTGGAATCATTAATCAGTAAACCCCCCCCCCCGACGAAAAAAAAAATCTTATACCATGCAGTATTTAATAGAGATAATTATTTTCTTTAATGCATAATATGAATAGAGGAATGCTTTAACACCGAAAGTCAACATAAAATACTAATATGTGTAAAGAAAGTTAAGATATACAGAAGTGCGGATAAAATACACATAATTAAGTCATCTCTACCGGTCGCCTAAATTCTGCTAAGATTGCCAAATCTTAGCTCGAATCTAGTTACGGTCTTAAGTTCATACTGTATTTAAGTCCTACTTAAGCACGGTCTTAAACTTAAGTAGCGTTTATGTTACGACTCCCTGGTAGACATTATTCTTCGAGGATAGTAAAATAATAGATTTTTGACACAACCTATTTGGTCCAATAAGATTTTTTACTTACAAGGGAAAAATCATTCTGTTTTCAAAACTGGGTAAAAAGTGGAATTTTCTATACAAAACATTCATTCAATGAAAATCGGAAACTAAAATCGCTTAACGATTTTTCAAGTGTTATTAAAAACAAGTCTCGTTTAAAGTTATCATTTCGTAAGTTCTATGGTCGATACAATGACCTTGTCAGCAAATACAATTCGTCATCGAGTCAAACGCTGTCTGAGATTTTTCATTCTAATTGTTAGTCCATTATTTTTAGGCCTACAGTGAATTGACGACGGATTTTTCTGTTATTTCCCGATCAATAAGGAGCACACGGCGGATGTGACCGATCGGCAGGGGATGCTCACTCCTTCATGGCACCTTATCCCATCTCTTACGTTTTGGAGTTCCGTGTTTGCTCTGCTCCTATTTTGTATTGTTCTATGGACTTTTCATCCCCATTACTGTTCGTTATCTCCATATGTTTCATTTAAAACACTGTCATTTTGCAGGTTTTCAATTTGCTAGGTTTTAGTAAACACATTATTTCTGTATTTTCTGTCATCTAGTATGTCACGACGATAATGAACATAAAAACGAATATGAGTTTTAAGAGAAGACTATATAATTCCCTATCTTATTATTAACCTTATTATGGATGTATACATGAATGACTATACAAGCAGTCACTGATATTTCTAGGTATCACCTCAACGATAGTGATAACACCTCCAGAAATAAATGCTTCACTTGGTAAAGACGGATCTATTGCACTAAACTGTACATTCTCAGAGGGAACATTTCAATCACTTCTATCTATGGTTTGGTTGAAGAAAATTGGAAATGAATATAATGACATAGCAAAATTCAGACAGTATCCTGAACAGGATGTACGCTTGTCCGAAAACGGTAGTTACCTGATAAACAGATCTCAACTGACCATTCCTGGAAGTGGTTCTTCTAGCAGCTTCATTTTGACAATCAATAACATTGAGTGTCGAGATGATGGGAAATACCGGTGTGTTTTAAATTACTTGAGGGGCGACGGCAGAACGTTTAGAATAACAGGAGACACAACTGTATTTTTACAAGGTAACGTTATAGAAACATTGTTTAACAAAAACTTTAAAATGCAAGTTGGCCTCTCAATTACTTTTATTTAAAAGGTTACATGTATATAATAGAACGCGCTATTTTATCATCATTGCACGATGCGTAAAACCTATACAACTTTCATGTAGAAATTCAAGCGATGTGAATTTACATCTTACAGCAACACATTGCACAAAATTATACACACAGACTGTATACTAGTAGTTGCCTTAAGAATTCCCCTCATGGATAATGTTATAAATCCTAAATAAGCCTGTTTTTTCTGGGGAAAAATAAGTTTGGAGATAATCAAAGCATGATGATAAAAAGTTTGTTAATATTATATGTACAATCTACTGATATTTACATTGATTATTTCAGAAATGAATTAATTTTGAAGATTTGTGACGACATGAACTGCGACGCTTCACATTCGTATATTTCAAGAAGCAACTGAATTATTTTCAAATTATGTTTAAAATAGGCTATATAGTATTAACTTTTAATAAAGCAGGTAGACACTTGAAAGAAAACTTCACACTAAACAAAGAACCCCTTTAATGTATTACTTCTTATAAATACTAAATTGGGAATACATTTCACTGCATCTGGAAGTTTTACACTTGCTCAGGATGAACTTTACAAAAAAGCTTCAAAGGCACTTTTAAATTACAAAAAAATTTCCTATCATTGAACCCTAAAATAAACACAGCTTTACATTTATATGATCATACAATAAAACCCATATTACTTTACGGTAGTGAAATTTGGGGGGCCCTTAACACTTCTACAGCACGATTTAGAAATGGACCCATTGCACTGGATGAATTATTTTCTCAGTCACTTTGTGAGAAATTACATTACAAGTTTTGTAGATTTTTATTAGGTGTAAATAGCAAAAGTACAAAATTTGCAGTCCTTTCAGAACTAGGTAGACAGCCTATGAGTTTTAGTATTGTTCAGAATATATTGAATTCTGGCATAGGTTAGAGGATTTGGATGACACATATCCTCTGCGTATACTACCTAAGTATCCAATTTCAATAAAAACAAATTATCATGGTTTGGTTTTACTGATACGTTTAAACAACTTCTTCCTCAGTTAACGCCTCATCTGATTTCATCTACATCAACAATTAAATATTATTGTAAATGCATTCTAAAATCATATTTTCTTGAAAAATAGTATCAAAAGAAGGAAGAATTAAGTAATTGTGGGAAATTGGATACCTATTGCACAATTAAACAGAACTTTGGACTAGAACCTTATTTAATAATCTTAAGAAAGTTTGAGAAAAGAAAGATTCTAACAAAATTTCGACTATCTTCTCACAATCTGATGATTGAAAAAGGTAGACATTACGGTATTGCAAGAGAAGAGAGAATATGTCCCGATTGTAAATTAGAAGAGATAGAAGATGAAGTACATTTTCTTTTAGGTTGTCCATGCCATAGTCAATCAAGAATAAATTTACTATCCACGATATCTATGAGGTATCATCATTTTAATAGCTTGTCTAAAAATAACCAATTTTTATGGTTAATGAACTGTGAAGATGTTGATGTGCTGTGCAAATTGTGTGAATTCATAAGTCATATATAGTTAGACAAATTCAAAATCATTTGATGTACATTAGTTAAATACTTATGCTACACTGTATGTTGTTGATATGTGTGTTGTATTATATACTCTACATTGAACATAAGTGGATAATACATGTATAATAACAATATACTATCCTTCAGCACTGACTCTTGCAGTCCATTGTAGTTCAATTTAATTAACACAAGTATCAATATACAATTAATTTATATAATATATATTAATCTCCATAAATTTTGATGTGCTGTGCAAATTGTGTGAATTCATAAGTCATATATAGTTAGACAAATTCAAAATCATTTGATGTACATTAGTTAAATACTTATGCTACACTGTATGTTGTTGATATGTGTGTTGTATTATATACTCTACATTGAACATAAGTGGATAATACATGTATAATAACAATATACTATCCTTCAGCACTGACTCTTGCAGTCCATTGTAGTTCAATTTAATTAACACAAGTATCAATATACAATTTATTTATATAATATATATTAATCTCCATAAATTTTATGTCTGTTTATTCTACATGAAGTGGAATTCTGTATATCCTTTAGCCCCGACTCTTGCTGCCTCTTGTATATATATATATATATATATATATATATATATATACACATATACACACACACACATATATATATATATATATACATATATATATATATATATATATATATATATATATATATATATATATATATATATATATATATATATATATATATATATATATATATATATATATATATATATATATATATATATATATATATATATATATATATATATATATATATATATATATATATATATATATATATATATATATATATATATATATATATATATATATATATATATATATATATATATATATATATATATATATATATATATATATATATATATATATATATATATATATATATATATATATATATATATATATATATATATATATATATATATATATATATATATATATATAGAAAGCACAAAGAAATTCACTTTTAAAAAAAAATTACCCACTTCCGCCCCAGCCCGGGGTTGAACTCTCGACCTTCGGAATCTGTCTCCTAGCAGTGCAGGAACAGCGCGCTAGACCGCTCGGCTATCTAGGCAAGTCAAAAAAACTTGCTTTCGATGCCGATGGAATTCTCGCGGCGCTGCCCTACACTACACGGTCATTGAGAATAGATTTAGTGAGATACAGTTATTTGGACATTAGTTTTAACAGAGGATTGTTACCAATACATGTTGTAATGAAATTAATTATTATTTATAAAGCACATTTTACAACAACTCTTAAACTAACATAACTGCCCTAAGTGAAGATATATATATATATATATATATATATATATATATATATATATATATATATATATATATATATATATATATATATATATATATATATATATATATGTGTGTGTGTGTGTGTGTGTGTATACCATTATATAAATGGTGCCTGTTTTGGAGGGTAACAGTTGAAATTGACACCCCAAGGAAAACCATTGTCAACCGACGCGTCAGCGGAGGTTGACAATGGTTTTCCTTGGGGTGTCAATTTCAACTGTTACCCTCCAAAACAGGCACCATTTATTTTATTATACTGAATGTCTTCTTGATTACTATGACTACTTCGAAAAAGATTTACTGACCTCTTTATTGTTTATTTCATACTCTACGAGTCCTTTATCATCTAAAGTTTCGTTATTTCTGCACTCGCAAGCATGTTTCGTCTGTCGTTTGTTGTTTTCAAGTAAGCTACATCGGACGCAAGCTTTTATTGACGTCAAGTTTATTCCTGTTCTTGCAAACGCGCAACTGACGTTTTGAGAATTCTACGGTGAACCTAGGCGCATAATTTCCACGCATGTGGCATTACCGTTGTGTTACCCGTTGTCACGTGTGTTGCTAAGGCTGAGGGTAATAGAACAGATTGTTAACTGCGTTTAAACCAATCAGATTTTAGTATTTAACATGAAAGTATAATAAAAATAATAATTATGCACAATTTTTGTACAACAACCCATCATGCATGTCTATATATGAAACTTAAAAATGCCACCAATATATATATATATCAGTATATATATGCTTAATCCAGGAATTGCTCTTCACCATATGTTGCATTCTGTCTATTACTTTATTATGTTTATATGTAATTATATATGTTATATGTTTATGCCCAATGGGCCCTGATTTGGTAATAAATTCTATTCTATTCTTTTCTATATGTATTGAGAAATTTAATTAATTATGAAAATTATTTCAATGTTGAATAAATTTGAGTATGGAAAAATATCCTTTTAAAAACCGAGCTTCTTAATCACTTTTGTTTTTCTTTGTTATCAGTGCCCGCAGAACGACCATCAACTATTACCGTGTATCCAAAGTCCATTCTCAGAGAAAACGACGAAGTGACTTTAACTTGTTCTGCAAATACTGGAAATCCAGAAGGTTATATTGCAATATGGAAGATCAGTTTTCACGAAAATGTAGTAATATTACTGAATAGATCACGAACAACAGGGATAAAGAATACAAACTGTTCTGCTGTCACTCACATGACTTTAACTTACATCTTATCTAGAAAAGACAATGGTGCAATTTTCAGCTGTTCTTCACAAAACAGACTAACCCAGGTACCTGGTCCAAGCATAGTCACAGATACAGTGACAGTGCTATGTAAGTCATATTTAAGTATAGAAATAAATTTCGAAAAATAAATCTCAATTATAAAACCAAGTTCATACTTTGGAAACTCGGCTTTTGCTTGCTCTTTACAGAATATGTTTTACCTCTGTTCGACGTCTTCTAGCGTTCGCTTTTTCCAAAAGATACCCAGCTTTACAGATTTATCAAGTGTTAATAAATACAGCAATCTGTCTTCCTTCTTTCCCTATTGCTGATTTTAAAAGGCATGATAAACACAATGTACAAAGAGCAAGAGCCTCTTTGGGCCTTTTTTGGCCCTGAGAATTTCTGAAAAATCAAAACCGCTCAGTTTAGGTTGCAAATGCAGTATTTATCACTTGGAGTGTTGGTGACCACGTATCTATTAATCGTGACGTAGTTTCCCATCTAGTCCTTGCATTATGACGTCATAAAATGCGTCATTTTCCTCATATCATGTAAATTCCTTTGAAAATGACCTAAAGTTGAAGCATTTTTTTCAATATTTTATATAGAGCACAACCTCTGATCCAAAATATGCAAATACAAAATGAAAGCTCTGTTTCTGAAGATCAAAAAACATGTTTTATTTTTTGGATCGTGGGCTGTGCTCATATTTTAATTCTTTGCTGAAGGTAGTCAAATACGCATATTTTCTGCAAAATTCAAGAACATAGCAATTTCTCAAACCTGTTTTCTAATATCTGGATTCTCAAAACGAAATTTTATTATGGAAAATGATAGCACCAAGTGTCTACTTTATTTTGATATATGAAATGGGGAAGAGGGTGATAGTTTATTAATTGATATAAGTACAGGGCCATTTTATGCATAAGACATGGCTCTTGCTCTTTAAATTACTTTTTCTATCGTCTAGATCTGATATGGACTCTACATTGTCGTTCCAACTCAAATTTTGTTTTTGCTCCTTAACACACGTTAAAAAGTAAAATAACCAATTTAATTTTTAAAAATGTTGAATTTCAGGGTTAACGCATTCGATGAAGAGTTTATTATCGCATCACAGGCACTTGGCAACAGGGGAGGCCTGCCCCCCTCCCCCTAAACTTTTTTTTCCTACATAACTTTTACTATTGACATTGAAAGGCTGGTTGGCCCCCCGCCTTTGGCTGAAGTAAAGTGATGTAAGGGTAATACGGTAATTGTATGAAGAAAATTTGCCACTGAAAGAAGTGTGTCTTTAAAAAAGTTGGCCTTTACCCCCCCTCCCCTTTTTTCAGGTAAGTGAATTTTTTTTCTCCTGCTGCCTCCCTCCCCCCCCCCCCACTTAAAACGATGATACGTCACTGGATCTCTACGGAGTTGGAGGGGATATAGTAACGCGCGAGTGTGTGTGTACATGTGTTTGTTTTTGTAAGTTTGTCTTGTGCGGAACGGAAGTGACGTAATTTGCAACGGGATCTATGTCAAATTCTGTGTTGATTTACAGATATGCTACTTGCCATGGGATGCTACGCTCTGCGGTGAACTTGTTTATTTCAGAATTGAAGTACAAAAAGATTTTAGACATTTCTTTTGCACTCGATAAAATTCTATTTGATCATTTTCAGCATTTGCAAAAGGGCACAATCCTACTCAATTTTTTATTTGGGGGGATGCTGGTTCTATATACTTACATATAATTTGATACCTTTTTTATAATGAATTACCAAACTTTTGCAAAAAGGAATGAAATATGGAGATGGCGAACAGCAGTCAAGCTCAAAAGTTCAATGGAACAAACCCAAACAGAAAAGAACAATCAGACCTCCAAATACATCAATGGTGATGATTTGATGCCATGAAGGAGTAAGCATCCCCTGTTGAAGCTTCACAACCGCTTTGTGCTTTTTGTCATGATTGGATGAACGAAAAACCAATAGGCAATTCAATTTGTTACAAGCATTCTGGGAGTATTGCGTAAGCAATACGTGTCCCCTACCGGGTTTCCGTTTTCTCTTTAGGATACAAGCTCGTTTGGAACTTTAATTTAGTGCATAACGAACCCGATCGCAATCACAATTATGAAAATTAAAATAGCCACAATTCCGTCAAAAACCAATGAGGCGGAAAAACTGGATCAGAAACTCATCAAGATACACTCACATACCAAAAAATCAGCTCAATCTGCAAGTGTTTGGAAAAAAGTGCGGAAAACCAAGTGGGACAGACTGACAGACAGACGGAAGGACAGATAAACGGACGGACAGGCGGACTGACAGACTCAGAGGAAACCTAAAGTCCCCTCCGTTTTTACCGGTTGAGGCCTAATAATAGCCTCAAATTAGTATGAAAAAGTCAGTCAGCAGAAAGTATCACTCTAAAAAAAGTTTTACTTGTTGTTTTTAAAATAAGATATTAGATTAAGAAAAACTAGTAATAATTAGTAATCCATTTAGTCAGAATAGCAAGTAAATGACTATCATGGTTAGTAATTGAAAACATAATTAGTAATAAGGATGAATTCATTTACTTATAAAATGATTTACTAAGTATCAATAGAATTACTTAAATTATAGGAATTGTATTACTTTAAGTTAGTAAATGAACTACTCATTTTTGTTAAATTATTATTACTTAATTTAGAGATAATATGCTTTCTATTTACTAAATTTATGAATTATTACTAAGTAGATGTAATTCTGAAATTAATTAAAATCTAGAATATTTTTACTCAAAAGAATACTAAGTAAATGAAATACTTATCATATTTATTAAAATCGACATTATTTACTAGAAACACTGCAAGGTACCGACCCTCTGACATGTGAGTACTACTCACAGATTTCTTTATCAGAGTTCCCTAATTGGGCCTTCTGAATAGTTTAATAGAAGAAATCTACTTATGATGGAAACAATTATACTTTCTATTTCTTTTACCAATTTCTTTGTAATTGTTTTATTATATATAACAATAAAACATTTGATTCCAACTTCGAAAGCCTTAAAAATTGAATAAGTTGTATCTTTTAAAGGACCATTTTAAAAATGGTTAAACATTTCAAGTACTTAATATCGCATTTTTATTAGCGTGACTTTTTTTTCACAGGAAGGTATATTTAGAAGAAAGATAACTCCTCCTCACAGACAATTAGTGATTAGACTACCAAATTTAAGTAATTACTGATCTGAATTTTCCTTGATTTAGTAAATAAATTTTTGTTTTAAGTAAATCAATTAAATACAATTCAAACAAGATGTGTTTGTGAAACACCTATGCCCCTGTATGGCAACATAGCAAAGGTTAAACTTTTCTTATATGCAAATTTAAATTATTGGGATTTCTTGATATCTCCAAGGTCAAAAGGTCAAGGTTATTGGTATCTAATGAAAGGTCTTGCTACAAAAAATACATATGTGAAATATGGAAACACTTGCCTCAACCCTTCAGAAGTTATGGTCAAGGTTACCAATTTTGAAATGTAGGTCAAACTCCAAGGACAAAGGGACAGATTTGGTGGTATCCAAAGAAAGGTCTTGTCACAAGGATGAACTATGTAAAGTATGAATGCACTAACCCTAATCCTTTTAAAGTTACAGTCAAGGTTTGCTTTTTAAAAGTGGGTCAAACTCCAAGGTCAAGGTCAAAGGGTCAAAGTTCTTGGTATCCTATGAATGGTCTTCTCAAAATGATTACATATATGTAAGTATGAAAGCACTCGTAAAAGTTCAAAAGTTATGGCCAAGGTTAAAGTTTTTTTTCACAAGGATGGAAATCTCCAGGGTCAAGGTCAAAATTTCATAGTTGTTGGTATTCAGTGGAAGTTCTTTCAACAAAAAATATATATGTGAAGTATAAATGTCCTGGTATTTAATGTTCAAAACTCAAAAGATTTTGATAAAGAATAAGTTTGGATTTTTTGTGTATAAGTGAGTCAATCTTCAAGGTCAAGGTCAAATTTGGTGATACTCAAAGAAAGGTCTTGTCACAAGGAATACACGTGTGAAATATGAAAGTCATAGCTCCGCTAAATCAAAAGTAATGGGCAAGGTTAATGTTTCTGCGGATAAACAGATAAACAGAGAGACAGCTAGACAGACAGATGGACACGACAAAAACTATATACCCCCGAAACTTCGTTTACGGGGGCATTAAAATATTAATTATATAGTAAATAGTGGTAAAATGTAAGTAAAGACCAAGTAATGTTATTACTTATATACACAAATTTAAGTAAATATAAATTACTAAGTAAAACTTTTTAGTGTGTAAGTAAAACAATTCTTTAAAATGCAAAAATCAAGTAAAACATTTGAATCTAGTAATTGACATATATTTCAGTAATTGATTTTAAATTTTAAGTAAATGCTTAGTAATTATCTATTACTTATCTTTGTTATTTCAAGTAAAAAATGACTACTAAGTAAAACTTTTTTAAGAGTGATTGCGTTGAAAATCGAACGTCGAATTCACTAAATTAATATTTTTGATACCGTATTTCCGATATTGAAATACCATTTTTTGCTGTAGATATCTTTCTTTTATCATTGTATTTTTATCTGCAGATGGTCCTTCCTATGTGAAGATTGATATGTGGCCTACAAGTCCTACTGTGTTTGTCGGCTCAAAAGTAACCCTTACGTGCAATTCTGACGGGAATCCAGTTCCAACTTTCAAATGGATATATAATTCGACAAACGAGCGTTCTGAAAAGATGCGACCACTCACATGGAAAAAGAAAAAATTGGTTTTACATATCGTTGAACTCAACGACAGTGGTGTTTATTGCTGCGTAGCTTCAAATGCCATATTTGGAGAAATATTGCATAAGTCTTCAAATATAGCACTGATAATCCAAGAACAAGAGCAAGTAACGGTATATAAGCAAAGTTGTCGAGAAAATCAGTGTGCTTTCTCTGAAAGATGTGTAGTTCTAGATCACAAAGTTTTATGTACGACGAACATTTGGAGTTATATTGCCTTGCCATTCATTTTCTTTACTCTGCTATTTGTGGTGACAACTGCTGTCTTATGCATGAGAAGTAGTAAAGACTCATCATTCATAAAAGTTAATAGAGAGATGATGTTAGGGTTAGTATCAAGAAACTGCATCGAGGTATTGTCAATTTCCAAAATTATTTTATGTATTTCTTTGTTTTTGCAGAAGCTAATTCAAAAATAAGTTTAAAAAAGAGAAAAACTTTCGTTTAAAAAAATTCAACATTAACATACAATTTAGTTCAATGAAGAGGTCAAAATCTTTTATATAAGAAATGAAAAGAAAATATTCCAATAAAAAATAAAAAGTACATAGCTTTTATAATATGTATATTATAAAGAATATGAACTTTTTTATTTGTAATAGATATCTTCGTTCACTGAAAAGTAAGCAAACCCCAGGAGAAAGAGCCACTTTGAATAGCACAGAACAGTCCAGTACAGTAGAGAGAAGTGACACTACAACCTATGAAATTTTGAACAATAGAGAGCAAAGAGATGCATTTAGCAACGAGAAAACAAGATATGAAACTTTAAATATCGCGACGGAAACAAATACAAGATACGAAGCTTTAAACAATTCTGAACAAACAAGTGCAAAATACGAAGTCCTCGATATGGCATCACAAACAAGTGCAAAATACGAGGTTTTGAAAGCATGTATGAGAGAAGAAAAATATGCAAAATACGAGGAATTAAACATTTCAGGGCAAGACAAAGCAAGATGCGAATTTTTGAATGTCAAAGAATCTACAAATCAATAAGAGAGATTTTCATAATGTTTTAAACTGAAATGCAATACGAAAATTAGAAATCAGAAATATCTTAAAGACAACGTGAGAGTGCATGCATTAAGATAAATGATTTTTTTAAAAAAAAATTCTTGTGTATTCGATATATCTTTTTGAATAATATTACAATGAAGTATGTTCAAAACATATCTTTTTGTACTCGCAATATTAAAAACATCACAAAGTCTCATAAACATTTTTTATTATATTTGTATATTTAAGTAGAGAAAAACATTGAAAGAAAAACTAACAGCCTAAATTTATGAAAAATATAATGACCATCTTTTCTTGATGTAGCAATATATCAATTTAACATGCATAGAGTTTACATATGTGACTCCCTGCTGCTTTGATACAATGTAATTACCATGTTCAACTAAAAAACAATTTCTGAACCGAAGCAAGCCACTGACTTATAAATTGGTGATATATCGATATCAACAATTTGGTTTAAAGTCAACTT
>NW_026934044.1:0-11277 GCF_032062105.1 Saccostrea cuccullata | reverse complement strand
AAACAACCCCCCCAAAAAAAGGGGCCCCAAAATAACCTACAAAATTTAAAATTTTTTAACATCTTTCAAACACCTTTTTTGAAAACAGTAGAACAAAAAATATAAATTCGAAGATCTCTAAATGATACCTTGAAAAAAGGGCTGGCCCCTTAATTCAGGGGCCAAGAGGGGCCGAATATTTTTCCTTTATATCTCAAAAGTATATGGAATTTGTAATACGTCAAAGAAGCAAAGTTGTTCAAAATGTCAAGCTCAATCTATTGGAGCCCGTCAAATGTGCGTCGTCACTTCCGGCCAAACCGGAAGTAGTCGGAAAACGCGTTTTCTTGCCCTCCTTGACAAGTTTTTGGGTTACATATGTCTCTGGGAGGATAAAAAGTAATTTTTCCGTCCGTCGTCGTCACTTCCGGTGAAACCGGAAGTAGCAAAAATGGCTTTTTTTGAAGGTTTTGATGCAAAATTGAAATTAAAAGTCACTAGTTTGGCTCATTGCTTTCTTTTGTTCGTAACTTCCGGCACTTCCGGTCAAAACCGGACGGAAGACCTACTCGTTGCTTTGCAACGAGCTTTGCTCTAGTTATTATTATTTTTTTTCCCCTTTTCTTGTCAGGCGGATTTCTCAGAGATGGATGGACGGATTTTCTTGAAATTTTCAGGGATGATAGAAAATCAAAATACCTCAGATGCAGTTTTCAGTTTTTCAAAAGTCACTTCCGGTCGTCAGATATGTCCAATTTCCGCTTTTTTCAAAAAATTTAATCCGAGTCATATCTCAGAAACGGTAAGAGATTAAGGCATCAAACTTATAAGATTAATAGATCTTGATAAGTAGGCAAATCCAATTGGGGTAAGATTGTCTGCCGTCACTTCCGCTCGTCACAGGAAGTGATCAAAGAAATCGAAAATTTCAACTTTTATTTTTTGAAACTTTTTTGGCAGCACAAAATTGTATTTAATTTTTAAATTCGAAATATGTCAGTCCCACCGCAAACAAAAACGACAACTTCCGGTTATAAGAGAAAAACTGCATATTTTCAGTATTTTTCTCTCCCATAAATATTTTTTATACGTAATGTATTTGAAATGATTTTTAGATGTTTTATTCAGACTGCAAATCACTACAGTAACTTAAAAAATCTTTGGAAAATTCACTTCCGGTTGCGTGATTTCCTGTCCTCAAAATGACTTTTAGTTTCCCTATTCCCTGTAATATACTATTTGTGAAAGCATTCAGTCCAAAATTATTAAAAATCACTCATTCAAGTGTATTTTAATTTTATTCGTTCCAAATGCACGCACGTGCAGCACGTGCATAGACAAACCTTCTTGTGGGTCCCTTAAATTTATCTATGTTCTAAATCCCATCCTGTTTGGTTGAAAAACAAGGGAGTTATAGCCATTTCAAGTTTCAGCCAATCAGATTGCAGCACACATGCAATCGCTTGATTTCGTAATTTTTTTCTTTATGTTATTGTAGGATATCCTAATGAATGACTATGTTTTAAATTTCAAAGCATTTTGTCAAAAAACAAAGGAGATATAGTCATTTAAAGTTTCAGCCAATCAGATCGCAGCACACGTGCATGCGCGTAATTTCTTGAAATTTTTTGTATATCATATTGCAGGGCATCCTAATGTATGACATGTTTTAAATTTCAAAGCATTTCGTCAAAAAACAAAGGAGATATAGTCATTTAAAGTTTCAGCCAAACATATCGCAGCACACGTGCATGCGCGTAATTTCTTGAAATTTTTTGTATATCATATTGCAGGGCATCCTAATGTATGACTATGTTTTAAATTTCAAAGCATTTCGACAAAAAACAAAGGCGACATAGTCAATTAAAGTGTCAGCCAATCAGATTGCAGCACACGTGCATGCGCGTGATTTCATGAAATTTTTTCTATATCATATTGTAGGATATCCTAATTCATGACTATATTTTGAATTTCAAAGCATTTCATAAAAAAACAGAGAAGATACTGAGATTTTTGTTTTAGCCAATCAGAGCGAAGCGCACGTGCATGCGCGTGAGTTCGTGCTAATTTGACAGTGTCACATTATCAATAGTATTAATATATCTTTATATAATGAGTTTCAAATCATTTCATCAAAAAATGTAAAAGTAATAGCTATTTTAAGTATATCAGTCAATTACTCATTTCACGCGCACGCATGTGCGTGCGTATGCGCGCAAAATGACCTTCGTTCCGCACACCTACACTACACACCTATTAACCCTAAAAAGGTTTTAGCTCAGTTGGGTGAACAGTTTCTGAGAACACTCGCGGACAAAAAAAGTACAGGAGAAGAAATAAGAAAAAAAATAATAATAATAATAATAAGAAACAGAGTAAAAACAATATGTTCCCAAACTCCGTTTGGGGAACATAACTATCTTTATAAAATTCACTTCCGGTCAAAATGAGAAGTTATCATAGCTAGATCTCGTAAACAGTAAAAGATAAGACACCAAACTTATCTAGAGTGATAGATCTTGATAAGTAGGCAAAATAAGTTGTGATAAGATTGTCCGCCGTCACTTCCGGTCGTCACAGGAAGTGATCCAAAAAATTGAAATTTTCAACTTTTCTTTAATGAAATTGTTTGAGCTTCACATTATAGCATCTTATTTGTTGTTTTCAAATATTTATACCACTGGAAACAAAAAAGACAAATTCCGGTTATGAGGGAAACTACATAATTTCAGTATTTTTCTTTCCAATAAGTATCATTTATTTATAAAGTATTTGTAATGATTTTTAGATAAGCTATTCAGATTGCAACTGTCTACATTAACGTCAAGAAATTTTTGCAAAACTCACTTCCGGTGGCGTGATTTCCTGTCCTCAAAAAGAAGCTATCATAGCAGATCTCGAAAACAGTAAAAGATAAAGACACCAAACTTATCTAGAGTGATAGATCTTGATAAGTAGACAAAATCAGTTGTGAAAAATTTTCCCCGTCACTTCGGTCGTCACAGGAAGTGATCCAAAAAATTGAAATTTTCAACTTTTCTTTTATGAAACTGTTTTAGCTTCACATTATAGCATCTTATTTGTTGTTTTCAAATATTTCAGTACCACTGGAAACAAAAAAGAGACAACTTCCGGTTATAAGGGGAAACTACATAATTTCAGTATTTTTCTTTCCAATAAGTATCATTTATTTATAAAGTATTTGTAATAGGGATGTCAAAATATTTATTTTCCTTAGTCAAACATTCGATTGCATTATTCGAACGATAATCACTTTCGGAACATTTATTTCATAATAAAATCTTAATATCCGTTTTACCTTGTTTGCATAGACTATGCAAGAGTTATCCTTCTTTGGTTTATGCATTACGTATGCTTTTGACAGATATTCACAGGCACTCGACTTCTAGCTATTATGTTTACATGAAATTATATTTATTTAGTTTTAATATGCATTAAAAACTACCAGCAAATATTTTTTTAACTCATTTAAACAAAATAAGATAAACACAGTATCTACACGTCAGGTGTCCGTGTGAATTATTAATACCGATTACCGTATTAACTTTAAAACAGTTAAATGACCTGGCTTCCAACACTACAATGTATGCGTGTTTTTATAAAATAATTATCAAATTATCAAAACGTTCTTGCTAGGGATGTAACCTTTGAATATTAATTAAAGAACAATATTTTGGAGGGAAATTTAAATAATTAACCGTGTTTTCATTATAATTCTACAAACAAAACCCAGCACAGTGATTCAAAATTTTATCAGAAAAACAATTGTTATTGGCAATTATCAGGTTATAGAAGAGCATTTATGCTTTTAACATTGATAATGAAAAGTCAACAGTTTTTGATCAGGAAAATAATTTTGTCAACAACCTCTGAAGACAGACGATTTCTAAATTTTTGTGACGAGTACGGTAATCCCGCCGAAGAAAATATACGTTCTGAGGGCATTGATGTGGCAGGAGAACCAAAAAATTTTTCTGGCCAGTTTAGCGATCATTGGGAATTAGTTTTCATTCGCATTTTGGGAAAGTTTCCGCAAAGCTTAATACAGCTTTGCATAACTACTTTTTAAGTTTTTCATCAAAGTTTCGCTTAAAAAATTTCCACACGGTTGATTTCGGTGGTGGCATTTTCAAAACTAAATTTGAAAATCTATGAAATCTAGACCTAATTGGGGGTTTGATTTTTCTAAAAGGTTTTTACGTAGGAATAATCTCACAAATGAATAGCTAGTAATGACTTTGTAAAGAAAGATAACCCATGAACTTTTTCATAAATTTGAAATAAGAGTTATTTTTTATCTTTTTTATCGTATTTTATTTAGTCGATAGTCGGTCGCATTATTGATAGGGGCCCTTTAACTACAGTCGAATAGTCGACTATTCGTTGACACCCCTAATTTGTAATGATTTTTAGATAAGCTATTCAGACTGCAACTGTTACTTTAACTAAGAAATTTTTGCAAAACTCACTTCCGGTCGCGTGATTTCCTGTCCTCAAAATGAGAAGTTATCATAGCTAGATCTCGTAAACGGTGAGAGTTTAAACACCAAACTTAATAAAGTGGGTTTAAACTTGATGAGTTGGCAAAAACAATTAAGATAAGATTGTCTGCCGTCACTTCCGGTGTCACAGGAAGTGATCAAAGAAATCATGAATTTTAACTTTTCTTTTAGGGAAAATTGGCATCACACTATTGCATCTCAATTGTTTTTCGATATATGTCCGTCCCAAAAGAAACAAAAACAGCAACTTCCGGTTATGTGAAAAAACTTCATTAATTGAGTATCATACTATCCTATAAATATATTTTATAGAATGAGTATTTGAAATGATTTTGGACACTTTATTCAGATGGCAAATGTCTAGAGTAGCTACAAATATCTTTTTTAAAAAATACTTCCGGTCAATATTTCCGGTCCTCAAACTGAGTAGTAAGCATAGCCAGATCTTGGCAATGGTGACAGATCAAGACAATAAACTGATATGAATTAATTAATAAACTATTTCTTTCACTACGAAACTACTTCCTTCAACCTTAAAATGATAATTTACAAAATACCTTTTTTGTTGTGGAACTCGATGGCTCAGTGGTTAGCGTGTCCAACTTTCATTCTAAGGGTTTTTGGGATCGAGCCTAGATGGAGGTTTTTTTTTTTTTTTGCATTTTGTCCTTCATTTATTTTTTTTAAATAGAAAAATATCCTTTTTACAGAAAATGGGGAAGAAGGGAAGCCCTTTTTTGTTGCTGTAGCAACAAGAGTTTCTAGTTATTAAGGTCTTCCGTTTAAGGAAGACCTTTCTTTTAAAGGTTTCTTTTCCACAGTTTTTTTTTTTTTTCTTACCGATTTTGTGCACGCGAGTTCTCGGAAACGGCTTGCTCGATTTTCATGAAACTTTCAGGGTTGATGGAACATGAAAAAATCTGACATATATTTTTTTATTTTGATGATGTCACTTCCGGTTCTGAGATTTTGCTTTTTAGTGAATTTTAAAAGGGTTTAGTTTGTCCGCAAAGTTTCTCGAAAATGGCTTAAGATAGAAATTTGAGATTTTCAGTGATAATAGAGCAATAAATGTAGTTGTGCGGAACGTGTTTCATTTCACCGAAATTGCTGTGTACGAAGCTCGTTATGGCCCAAAAAAAGAATTTCCGAATTTCAAAAATTTTGACACCTTTTCAACGATCTACTTTAGAAAACTACATGTATATATTAGTAAAGTAATTCATTTTCTCTAGTTATTTATAAAGATACACATTTTTTAAGTGAGTCCTTGTTGTTTTGAGTGTAATGACGATGGGTTTTATCCTTCATTTCATAAACTTGCAATGATATCCTATCTTCAATCCTCACAAGTTATATAAACATCCATAAGAACTTTTGTGAGTAATAGTTTACAGCAGTGTTCATCCTATCAGATTTTATATATTTATTAAGTAGAAGAGAAGCTCTTAAACCCTATATGCTTGTCACAACAGAGCAACGTATTTATAGCAGACTCCAGCTATAAGATAACGCTTTATTCTATTCCTGCTTGCATTTGTGCAATGCAAAAAAAAAT
This sequence comes from Saccostrea cuccullata, assembly GCF_032062105.1. Taxonomy (NCBI): domain Eukaryota; kingdom Metazoa; phylum Mollusca; class Bivalvia; order Ostreida; family Ostreidae; genus Saccostrea; species Saccostrea cuccullata. Next base: position 5,217 of record NW_026934044.1, on the reverse strand, counting down.
TATTTTACTTCATTTTTATTTTCAAACAGATTTAAACTTATCAAGACAGGGATGAAACGGGTTAAGCAAGATGGTGTCCAGAACTTGAAGTACAATGTAACGGAGAGGACGGAATATCCACTGTTTACATACCTTAAAATTACTTTCTAAAGGTTTTCTGCTATTAACCTGTTCATAGGAGGTTTTGTTCCCATGTTGTTACATTGTATAAACTAAAAACTCGAAAGGAGTATAAATTTAAAAGAATTGAAGTATTTGTTAAGGTACTTGTTTATAAAATCAGATAAGCCTTGAGGTTTATTGACGATATTATATCAAGTACATGTAAAAAAAGACAATATTTTCACTTTATTCCATACGAAATATTCTGACATTCAAAGCTTTGTACTTTACCTTGAAAATTTTCAATATACAACATTTTTGAATTAAGAATGCATTGCTATGGGAAAAGCATATTTTTTTTAAAAAAAAAAAAATTTTAATTAAAAAAAATGCTTTGAGGATAGCATGCATATATTATTAAGAATAAAAAACAATTGAAAAATAATTTTTCACACTTTTTTTAGAAATAAATTTTATTGTCAAAAGCAAAGGGGTAACTGGAAATCAAAAATTAGGACACATTCCGCTCTTACATATTGAGTCTAAGATATAAAGATTAAGTCTACATGTACTGAGTATTCAGCCAATATATATTTGTTATGCATTCAAATTCATTGAATCTGAGGCTATTATGGATCGTATACCTTAAGTACATGTAACAATTTTCATTTTCATTCCAATGACAGAAATGTCACTTTGTGCTCAAAATGATATACAACACTTTTGACACAATCGTTGCATGCTTGGAAATTTCATTAAATGGTAACATAATATATGTTGTAAACATTGAAGGATAATTGCACTGTACGTAGTGAAAATCAGTTCAAATGTTTTTTTCCCAAAATAAATGACATCTAGTTTGTAAACAACTTTTGACTTGTAGTCGAGTGGAAAGTTTTGAAAAAAACAGTTCAAATGTTTGGAAATTAGATTAGATCATTTTGGAATCTCGATGATTTGCCTTCTTTACAAAATCACTTGACTGCAATGTAAGCAGCATATCTGATAGAGTATCTGAATTAGAATTTAGTCACTATAGAACTTGAAAGGACAACGGCAAAGGCAATAGAATCGGAGAATATCAGTTAATCTGGTTACATTTCAATGATTGGTATGATTTCGTTTTACCAAAGCGCTTGAATTTCTCTTCAGTGTATTTTGTTTTGATATATTGAACTAAGTGGTTGCGGAAAAAAGACCCAGATGTTCGGCAACTAGGGAAAGACGTGAAAAGTAGTCTTACAACAAAGCGTCATTTGTCAAATATCTTCACATCATTTTCCTTGGTCCTTTTACTGGTTATATAAAATATAATTTAATATATCATACTGTCTAAAATATCACATATGCAATAAAAATATCCACGCCCTACATACATTTAAAACACTGCATGAGGAAAAAAAAAACATATTACAAACAATGCACGGATTATTTCTTATTCTAAATTGATTCTAAAGCGGATTTATTCAATTTACAAAGCTTTATGAATCCTATTTACTAACCAAAAAAAAAATCATTCAAATTATCAGTTTAAGGTTAATGATTTTTATATACAGTGTCATGTAGTAGTGATTAGCTTTTATAATATTCAATGTATTCTCTCAAAATCTGTATAATGCATGAAAAATTAACTCTAAACATAATCGTCCCACGATCTGCTGATATCATTATGAAGCTTACAGCAATAAGCAAAAGCTTCCAGCATTGCTCAGCAAAATACGCGTACAGAATTTTGCTAAACAACTTATCACCAAAATCAAGAAATATTTTTTTCGAATTTCAATATAATCCAACTTTTTTATGAACGACCTGTTCACGCGCAGATTAATTCTACAATGACACGCGTATCACAAGATATATGACAAAATGCTTACATCATCAAAGAAGAATCATCGTTTTTTGGATGTATAGTTTCACTATAGGCGTGGATATCGAGGGTGTGAATCACTTGTTATGAAACTGTATTTTCAGCACAACTCTGCATCAAGTTATTTAAAGTTAACAATTATTTTATAATGTAAATTTCTCTATCACTTTTTTTCACATTTTTTTTAAATTTTAAATTTACTGAAAATGAATTTACTTACAATTAGCTGAACATGTATGTACTAGAGTTGGCCAAGCCTTTTGCGGACAATTTCCATTTTTATTCGAATGAAATGCAAATAGTCATGTTTCATTTCTAGAGATTTAACTTTATTAAATGTACTATTTTTGTAAGGCATTTACTTACTTATAATAAAGATCACAAATGATGTGCATGTCCAAGTTGAAATGTTTATACGAAATGAAGCTTTTTATATACAATGTATATAACCCTTGGTAAAACACGAGGTAAAGATTAATGTGAATAAAACGTTTGACGTTAAGTCTTGTTATCTTTGATGAGGCGTATTGGATACATCAGTAAAAGACTGTAAATATATCAAGAAGACTATTTTTGAAAATGAGTAAAACAGCGTCAGATGCAATATAATTCATCGATCAACTAGTCATAAAAATACTAGTTTTAGTTTATTAAGGTCTTCCGTCTCCAACGGAAGACCTTATTGTTTTCGTTCGGTTTCTTTTTCCCTATTATTATTTTTCTTACCGATTTTGTGCACGCGATTTCTCGGAAACGGCTGGACCGATTCTAACCAAATTTTCAGATCTGATAGATATTTATCTGAACCTTGTCGGAAACTTTTCGTAAGTACGTCGTCACTTCCGGTCGTGAGATATGGACGATTTTCTGATTTTTAGAGGGTCAGCTTGTCCTGAGATCTCCTCCTAAACGACTTAAGATATCGACTTGTGATTTTAAGTGAAGGTAGAGGAAGGATAGTAGATGTGACATTTTGCATATAGAGCTTTCCAGGTAAAAAGGCATCGACGCTCGCCTGGGATCGATTAAATAGCCTCATACTCATCGCGCAAAAATTGACACGTTTTCTTTTATATCTTTTTACCTGTTAATATTTTGTTAAGACATATAAAATAAAAAATGTGCAATATAGTAAGACCTTTCATTTGATATCAAGTAAACGGGGTTAGTCCTTCAAATTAGGGGCATAGAAGGGCCAAAAGTCTCTCGTCTTTAACTTTTTTGTTTTTCAATATTTTTAAATTATATTAGTATAGTTGATAGAAACATTTCTAATTAGACTGAATATATAATTCGTTTGTAAATTTATAAATTCAAACTCAAGATATTAACTTTCAAAAATCTGAAGCGGGAACGAAATGGCGGCGGTCTCTGTCAATTCCGACATTTCGCAATAGCGGTTAACAGAGGCAGCCGAGCGTTTGCTTGAACGAAAGAAATGAAATGTGTAGGGATACTTGGATTGTCACGTCGTAGGTTCGTTGCAATTCTGTGTCAAACTACATTCATAATCCAAGGTCTCCTTACAAGTCTTCTTTAATTGGTTTTGGTTGTTTCTCAAAGTAGAAAAAAGAAAAGAATTAATGTGCAAATTAAGTACGCATTGATGATATTATCTAAATCAAAAGGATTTAATCAAAAGAGAAAAGGCTTGATTCCATGATGTTTTATCAAAGATCATAGTCAAAGTCATATCTTATCGAAAATTCGGACGGAAGACCTACTCGTTACTCGCAACGAGATCGCATTTTTTACCGGAAGTGCTGCATGCCATCGTATGGTCAGAAAAGGGGCATGTCGAGAATTTTCAAATTTCTAACACTTTTCTTCGATATCTTTTCATCTACAAATATTTTGTTAAGACATATAGAACAAAAGTTGTAAAAGTGACGATCTTTCAAAGGATATCAACGATCAGGGGCTGGCCCTATAATAAAGGGGCCCAAAAAGGGCCGAAACTATTTCCTTAATATCTCAAAAATATTGAGAATTTGTAACACGTCAAAAAGAAAGTTGTTCAAAATGTCAAGCTTTTACTACTGGAATTGTCAAAAACGTCCGTCGGGGTCACTTCCGGCCAAACGGAAGTAGTCGGAAAACGCGTATTTTTGCTGTTCTTGACAAGTTTTTGGATAACATATGTCTCTGGGAGCATAAAAATTAATTTTTCGTACGTCGGTGTCATTCCGGTCAAACCGGAAGTAGCTAAAAATAGCTTATTTTAAGGTTTTGATGCAAATTGAAATTATAAAGTCACTGGAGATGACTAAATTGCTTTCTTTTTTTATGACACTTCCGGCACTTCCGGTAAAACCGGACGGAAGACCTATTTGCTTTGCAACGAGCTCGGCTCTAGTTATTATTATTCTTCCTTTTTTTTCTTTCAATTTTTGTGCAGAAGATATCTCAGAGATGCATGGACGGATTTCTTTGAAATTTTCAGAGATGATGTATATGATCTAAACCTATCCTTTTTTTTAATTTTTAAATACTTCCGGTTGGAAGTTATGCCCTTTAATCGATTTTTAGTGACCATTTTGTCGACTCAAAAACTCAAAAATGATAAAAGTAAGTGCTGTCAATTTCAGCGAATATAGACGACATGTTGTAGTTGTGCACCTAATTTCAAATTTCCGGAGTGCCAGTATGGAAGCTCGTTAGGGTCAAAATTAGGACACGAATATGACTGATTTTTTGAGACATTTTGCATCATATCTTTTAAAAGTATAATTATTTTGTTAAAACATAATAAAGAATGTGCAGAATGACAAGGTCTTTAATATGATATCAATAAAAAAGTGCTGACTCATCACATTAAGGACCAAAAGGGGCCAAAAGTTTTTCTTCGATAACTCTTAAACAGACAATATTTTGTTAGCATTACTGAAAAAATGTTTATCTCAACAATTTACAACTGTACATTATAATTTTAATGTCAATGTTACATAATAAGGGGCCATAAGGGGCCAGAATGCTAAATCTTTGACGCTTTATATCTAAAAAGAGGGAAATATTTTGATAGATAATATTGAACAAAAGATGTTCAAAATAATGTTCTGAACAATCTGCAACCTTTAATTTTTTGCTATACGTCCCCTTTAAGGAGTTGAAGGGTTGGCCCAAAAATTTCTTTTGCTAATAGCTCAAAAATGAAAAAGAATTTCTTTTACAGTTGTTGAACACAAAATGTTCAAAATCCTATGACTTTTTCAAGGGGATTGATCCGAAAAAGGGTGCAAAAATTTTAA
>NW_026934043.1:0-11318 GCF_032062105.1 Saccostrea cuccullata | reverse complement strand
ATTCCTAGATGTAGACTTGAAATATTTAAGAAATATTTTGTTCCTGATACAATAAACCAATGGAATAGTCTGAGTATCACCACTAGAAACAGCATATCTTTTAGCAGCTTTAAAAATAACATACATAAAAAACCAGCAGACCCCCCTTCTTATTTCTCCCATGGTAATAGACGACTTAATATCTTACATACTAAACTACGACACAATTGCATTTTGAATTATGATCTTTATAGAAAAAACATTATCGAGAGTTTTAATTGTTCATGTGGTACACCAGAAGACCCATATCATTTTTTCTTTGTCTGTAATAAGTACCAATATGCTAGAGAAAAGCTATTCAGAGATACTGTGTCTTACGAAACCAAATATCAAATTGAACATTATTGATTGCCATTTACTTCTGTGGGGAGATGAGTCACAAAATGTAAAAATCAATAAATATATTTTTCATTCAGTTCAAAAATTTATAAGAGATTCTGGCAGATTTAATTAATTATTACTGCCTAACACTTACACTCTATATAGTTATATATTTATCATATGTAACAAATGTATGTTTTAATTTAACAAACATGTTTGTACATCAATATTCCTTTTCACTTATTTTCCCTATGTATATATATTGACAATTGTATGGTGAGAACCTAGTAAGTTGTTAGAACTTGTGTTCAAACCATTTGTATAGTATTTATACAATAAAATATGTTCAAACCAAATTAAGCCATGGCGTTCCTTATTTTTGTCAATTTTGACAGACCGAAACACAAACACACACGCTCTCTCTCTCTCTCTCTCTCTCTCTCTCTCTCTCTCTCTCTCTCTCCTAATGCTGTTTTGTAAAGGGGCAGTCACTTACTTTTTTAAAATATTCTATTACAGCATGATAAATTAACTTACTGGCTGTTGATTTAAAATAAAACATGGGAATTTAATTTGAAGAAGCACTTAGGAAAATAATTGTCTAACTTTAGTTTAATGTTTACTGTTTGTTTGCATTTGATGTTTTCTTAACTTTCATCAGAACATTTGGAAACATCATTGTATAACTATTGAATTAATTTATAACTTATCCACAACTGTTACCTGACATATCTATGTGTGTATGTAATTGTTACTTAAAAATTAATTGTTAAAAATGTTTCACCAATAAAACGAATTTAAGAATTACATCATTATTCATTTTTTTATATGATCAAAATGGAGAGTGATAAAACCAGTCATTAACTAAGGTTATTTTTACGAGGAAGTAGATACAATGACTGATATAAAGAGCACGTGACATGTATCTAAGTATTATGCTTAGTTTGGATTTCCATCCTGAATTATACGTGACAAGTTTACAAGGTCAAGTATTCAAATATTGTCGATTTCACAAAATCAGGGTTTTAAAAAAAACTCACTGATTAGTTGGCTGTGTGCAATAGAGATATTGCAATAGGTTGTCTGCAGTTATTTCATATCAAACAAAATCTGTTTTTGGAAAACTAATTAATTATTACGTGAACCGACAGAACTGCTCTCTCTCTCTCTCTCTCTCTTAAATTTATCGCTAGAATTTCCTTTTGCCTGAATTTTGAGGAATATGAATGCAATGGTTTTACAAAAAAAAAAAAAAAATTTAATAAATAAATTATAATTAGAAATTTCGGCCTGTCATATTAATTGAAAACATTTCTAACGCTTCATATAAATAGCAAGAATGTTTCAAATGCCACCTTTATTGCGTAACAGTTAACATCAGAAACATCAGAGGTAGGATCATCCCCTGTCGACGTACATGTCTTGTCAATTAACGATGTTTATTTATGTTGAAACGATATATACCAGTGAGCTTGAAATAAAAGATACTGTACCTTAGAGTATGACAAATTTGTTTCATATTTCGATACTTTTTGATACACGTGATGACTTTAACTTCTCATTTGCAACTTCCCATACTTATGCAGCGATATACCTTCATCACCTGCATACGGAGTTTATATCTCTCAGTTGTTTCGATACGCAAGATCATGCTCTGCGTATGAACCATTTCTTTTAAACGAGGTAAGTTAACGCTATTGACAAAAAAATGATGAAACAACGATATCAGTTGTCTCGTTTAAACTCATCATTTCTTACGTTCTATGCTCGATACAATGACCTTGTCAGCAAATACAATTTATCATTGAGTAAAATCCTGACTGACGTTTTTCCTACCAATTGTTAGTCCATTATTTACACAATGAATTGACGACGGGTTTTCTTATTATTTCCCGAATAAGGATACACGGCGGGTGTAACCGGTCGGCAGGAGATGATCACTCCTCCATGGCACCTGATCCCGCCTCTGATGTGATGTGTTAGAGGCCCGTGTTTGCTCAGATCCTATTTTGTATTGTTTTATGAACTTTTGACCTTGACTACTGTTCGTTATCTCCATATAGTCAAATTAAGGACTTTTTAATTGGAATAATGTTTGTTATTTCCGAAAATTTCATTTATAAAAAATTCTGTCCCATTCCTCAAATTTATTTTAAAAGCAAATACTGTACAAATTTTTACAATATATTAACTGTGCTTCAAAACAAGGAAAGAGAAATACAATAATATTTTGCGTCCTGTCAATATAAATAGATATTTCCCATTTAATCTTCCATTTTCTTAGGATAGGAAATACAATTATCGATTCAGGAAACCTAAGATATCGGTGCGATTACAAAATAAACTATATTCAGTTTTATTGCTAAGTTCCCGGTATTCCAATAATAACCTTGGGATAGCCATATTAGCTGTCATGTGTATTTTTTGTCGATAAATCTTACGGTTTCAGTTCCTTCTTTCGAAAAATGTGTTTATTTTTGGTTTATTGGAGTAAATCAGAGATAAATTGCATACTAGAAAGCGTTTACACATCCTGTATATATAGAAAAGAAAAAAATATATATATGTAGAATTGTATATGTGTAGTCACGTAAACAAGAAATGACAAAATGACGAACTGTATTTCCTTTGTACTTATTAGTTCTGACAGACGTGGTTTATCAACTGTATAGTACAAGGAATATTTCTATAATGAAATATGGATACTCATTAACTGCTACATACAAGCAACGACTAAAAGATCAATATACATTCGAAAGTAGGTTATTAAACTTCAAGAATCCAAAAAAATTTAAAATTATAAAATTTATAAAACTTATTTTGAGTGCAAAGGGTATTTAACATAAACTTTATTATCTTGAAAATTTATAAAATACAAACCATCACCTTCTAATTGACAGTGTGAGTGAGGTAGATGGAATCAAAAGTTCAGCTTATGCGAGTATAATTAATAGGAGAAGAATGTTGCCGTATTTTAAAATGAAGTGTTTTTAAACCAATTAAGAAAAAAATTAAACAAAATATTTGTTTTAACCCAAAAACTATTAAGTTTATTTAAGTCATGTGCCAAAAAGATGTTGATTCTTTAAAAAATGTAGGTACATTTATTCCTCAAAAGCTTCAGCTATCTTCATTAATATCGCCCACTGAAGTAAATACGATTTTATCTATCTACCTCATTTACCATTTACATGGTTTTCAGAGAGACAAATGATTGATTGTGCAATGACAAGGTTTTACGTGATTCCATATCATAAGACGAGATGTTCTCTTTCTGTCAAATAATCAACAATTGACGAACTACAAAATTTATTCTGTAAATTAGTGGAATGCCGATTGACATTTCATTCTTATTGTTGGGCAATTATATTTACGGATTTTCCCGTTATCCCGATCATGACAAGGAGACATAGCGGGGGTGACCGGTCAGCTGGAATGTGTCTTCCACCATGGCACCTGATTCTATCTCTGTTATTTTAACAGGTTCGTGTTTGCTCTGCTCCTGACATTTATTGTTATAATTGTTTCAATGGAATTTTAAGTTTGAATACTGTTTGTTTTTCACGCTAAAATAATCAAAAGAATACAAATACGAGTTTCATATGTCTACATAATTATAAGTTCCTTATTTCAAAATAAATCTCAATTTTCCAAAATTTCAATAAATACATCATTCATACTTGAACATATTACGATTATAATATAATAGGCTTTTAAAGAACTACTTCTGACGTTTTTTCCTGTATCCTCAACAGTAACCTTGGAAACTTTATTATCTGTGGAGGTTTATAAATAAAGTGGGCTAATTCAACACGGAATGGAAAAACCCACATTTACAAAACAGCATATAAAGAAGAAACACGACGAACAGTAACAGGGGTGAATTCAAAATATTGAAAATGAATAACTCGGGACAAGTTTGTAAAATTATAGTGATAATTTCCTGTGTGGTAAATGTACTGTTAGCGATAGTATTCGGATTTTTACTTGCATTAAACTGGGATGATGTTGGAACCTACTTTCGTTTTAAAACTGACACTCCAGACCAGCAGGAAATCATCGGTAATGTAAGCGGTGATGGAGAGGTACAAACAAAAGACTCGGTTTGTTTTTCGTGTGACTATTTAGGAAACAGTGTGAGTGTGAATGAGACACTTTACGACAAAATTGTTACAACTGATTGTCAACACAAGTTATGCTGCATTAAAAACAGCGTGATTCATGATTTTGTACAAGCGGTAAGTTATTATAAGTACATTACTGTGTGCTATTTTTAGAAGGAATGTTTTAAAAAATTAATAATATTGGAAAGTTGAGTTTCTACTTTCGTTTTCAAACCTTGGATTTTCCTTCTTTTTCAGACACTAAATCAGAACGATGCCAAAGGTGAGATAGCTATGCACAATACATTCTTAAACCTAGCAACTAATAAAGATTAGAAGAGATAAATATTCAGTTTCCGAAGTTCTTATAAAAACATTTTATTGAAACACAAGTTAAAATTTAACATCCAATATTTTTAAATAAATGTATTTATTGGCGAATCAATAATTTTGTTTAAAAAAAAAAGACCAATCTATAAGAATTGTAGAACATGTCTTTACGGACATTTAATTGAGGTTAATTTCAGTAGATAATTGATAAAAAAATATTATAAAAAGGAAAAGATAGAGACACACTTTTGTCATACACCAATCATATCTATAAACGTTATTTTTCCAGGTAATAATTCTTCGATCCGGGACTCGTTCACCTGGTGGAGAAATAGACCCCACTCCGCCCACCTTTATCTGGACAGGGATAATTCCGTTACAAAGGGTCAGTGATTATAAAGGACATTCTGGTTCATCCATCATCTACCAAGGAAATTTATTCACTCTAGAAAAATGACAAAATTAATAACTGATTAATTAATTATGCGTTTTTCATTGAATTCTGCAATTTATGTTCATAAATTATAAGAAAAACGGACAAAACAACGCAGATTCTGATGTATTTTATACTTAAGTATTTCATCAAGCATTCCAGTTTTTTTGTTTCTCCATTGCAGAAAACAAATTGCGGTGGATAGCTGACGATTCATATGGCACCGCATTTGCACACGACATTGAACTGATGAACGGAACGCACATGCGCATCAAAACAGGTGGCGTCTATTTCATCTACAGCTCCACTACGTTTGATCACACTGGTCAGGACACGGTAGAAACTCTGTATCAAAGTATTATTAAATGTCACCCTATGTTGCCCAAGACGGGCGATGTTGACCTCATTTTCAGTAAATTTGGGGGTCGCCTGAATCCGATAGACATCATACAAATTTTCTTGCGGGGGTGTTCGAATTGCAAGGCGATTATCGTATTGCCAGCCCCCTGTCTCAGAGTGGACACAAGTTTTTGGATAAATCCTCGGTGATAAAAAATTATTTTGGAATATACAAGTTATAATCTTATTGTTGTCATGAAACTTTTGTAAATATATTTAAATTTATGAAAAGATTATTTAACTGAGGAATCTAAATCCTCAAAAATGATTGAAGCTGGGATCTAGCTTGTGGTGACATTTTCTGTGATGTGTTCTTTAACAAAATTGAAGAACGAGACTAACTTTGTTCCCATATGAGAATTGGTGACTGTAAGTATTAGACTCGTGCAGGAAACTGATCCTAAGATCACCGGATGGATGGCAATGTGATTCATTACAACTTCAAATATTAAAGGCAATAACTAGAGTAAAAATTAATTGTTTTGGTTAAAAATTCAGCTATTGCTTGTGTTGTCTTGTAAAGAAAAACGAAATGACATAATTAATCCTGAAATTCATCAAACTATTTACAATATAAGTATTATTCTTTAAAAGATTTATTGTCTTAGGTTTTTAAAACAAAACCAGTGCATTCTACAACAAGAAACTATTGCTTACATTATACTGTACATACGCCTGGTAAAAGAAGTTTTTTATCTTTTTGTAACCAACATTTTGTGGCAATTTATTACATTTTTGTGTTTGATTTAAAATCTGGTCATTCCATGAAATTGCGATATATATAATTATTTTTCACTGTGACATGTATTTACAATGTAAATAAATGTTATCCTCATGTGAAGACATCTTGAATAAAATTGTAATAGGTCTTTTTTTTTTTTTTTGGTATCTTTTTGTCTTTACATTGTGCGTCTCAATTAAGTTATGTAGATCGCTAAAGGTGATGGACAAGAGCACACTATTAGCAAATCTCCATCTCTTAAATCTCACAACAAGAGGCCCACGGGCCTTATAGGTCACCTGAGTATTGTGCAACAACTTTCAAACAATTTAATTTGGTTCATGTTATAACCAGAGGCCATGGAATTCGCAATTCACAATTTTGAAAGAGGTACCATTGCTTATAATAATTTAGACTTAGCATGCTTACTCTATTTACTTAATACCCAGAGGTAGATCAGAGTACAATTAAGAGAAAATGCACTTCCACTTTATAACCAGTTGTACACCTCATCCCAAAGGAACCACTGATCCTGGGGCCACATATTTTAAAATTTTGCAAATTTTATCATAAAATGGTTGATTAACACCAAAGAGCAAATTTCAAAGCATTAATTAATTTTTTACCTTGTTACCCCCCACCCACCCCCCCACCCCGACCCAGGGAAGGGCGGGGGCATAAAAAATAACCATTTTGCTAGGTGCACCTTTCTTCATCATGAATATATATATTTGGATCATAGGCATAAACACAGAAGCAAAGGAAAGAATTTCAAAGAATAAATGCATTTTCACTATATAACCAATAGAGCCCCGCCCTAACACCAGAACCCCTGACCCTGGGGTCATAAAATTCACAATTTTGAAAGAGGCACTCTTGATCAACATAACTATTTAATTACATAGTTTATCTAATACCCAGAAGCAGAGAAGAAGACTTTCAAAGAATTTATGCATTTTCACTATATGATCAATAGAGCCCCGCCCTAACACCAAATCCCCTGACCCTGGGGTCACAAAATTCACAATTTTGAAAGAGGCACTCTTGCTCATCATAACTATGTGCTTGGTTAGTTTATTTAATACCCAGGAGCAGAGAAGAAGATTTCCAAAGAATAAATGCATTTTCACTATATAATCAATAGGGCCCCACCCTAACACCAGAACCCCTGACCCTGGGGCCACAAAATTCACAATTTTGGAAGAGGCACTCTTGCTCATCATAACTAAGTACTTAGTTAGTTTATTTGATACTCAGAAGTAGAGAAGAAGATTTTCAAAGAAAAAATGCACTTTCACTATATAACCAATAGAGCCCCGCCCTAACACCAGAACCCCTGACCCTGGGGTCACAAAATTCAAAATTTTGAAAGAGGCATTCTTGCTCATCATAACAATGTGCTTAGTTAGTTTATTTAATACCCAGAAGCAGAGAAGAAGATTTTCAAAGAATTAATGTATTTTCTCTGTAATCAATAGAGCCCCGCCCTATCACCAGAGGCAAACCCCTACCCAGGGGCCATAAAATTCACAATTTTGAAAGTGGCATTCTTGCTCATCATAACTATGTGCTTAGTTTATTTAATACCCAGGAGCAGAGAAGAAGATTTTCAAAGAATAAATGCATTTTCACTATATAATCTATATAGCCCCGCCCTAGCACTAGAACCCCTGACCCTGGGGCCATGAATTTCACAATTTAAGTAGAGGACTCAATGCTCATTACTTTCATAACAACAGTTTGCCTGCTTGATGTCCAGGAGTAAAGAAGAAGATTTTTAAAGATTGCAATAATTTAAGTGGTTTTTGCCCCACCCCCCAGGCCCCAGGGGGGCAGGGACCATGAAATTCACAATTTTTGTTCCCCTTCACCCATAGATGCTGTATACCAAATTTGGTTGAAATTGGTTAAGTGGTTTCAGAGAAGAAGCTGAAAATGTTCAAATGTTAACACACGACGCACGACACACGACACACGACGACGGACGAAAACGGATAGCAATAGGTCACCTGAGTTACTCAGGTGACCTAATAATAACAAGAGGCCCAGGGGCCACAGCGCTCACCTGAGCACATCGGGCTTGAATTTAACCCCCCCCCCCTTCCAGGCGTTCATCATTTGAACAAACTAGAATCTACATTACGTGAGGATGATTCCATATAAATATCACAAATCATAGCTTTGAAGTACTTGAAAAGAAGATTTTAAAAGGTTTCTCTATATATCCCTATGTAAAACTTGGGTCTGCCATTTTGGCCAAACCCTTGCCCCAGGGGTCATGATTTGAACAAACTTGAATCTACACTACCTGAGGATGATTCCACATGAGTTTCATCTTTCCTGGCTCAGTGGTTCTGGAGAAGAAGATTTTTAAAGATTTTTCTTATATATTCCTATGTAAAACAAGGGTCGGCCATTTTGGCCCCACCCTTGCCCCAGGGGTCATGATTTGAGCAAACTTGAATCTACACTACCTGAGGATGATTCCACATGAGTTTCATCTTTCCTGGCCCAGTGGTTCTTGAGAAGAAGATTTTTCTTATATATTCCTATGTTAAACTTGGGTCGGCCATTTTGGCCCCACCCTTGCCCGAAGGGTCATGATTTGAACAAAAAAACTTGAATCTACACTACCTGAGGATGATTCCACATGAGTTTCATTTTTCCTAGCCCAGTGGTTCTTGAGAAGAAGATTTTTAAAGATTTTCCCTATATATTCCTATGTAAAACTAGGGTCGGCCATTTTGGCGCCACCCTTGCCCCGGGGGCTATGATTTGAACAAACTTGAATCTACACTATCTGAGGATGATTCCACATGAGTTTCATTTTTCCTGGCCCAGTGGTTCTGAAGAAGAAGATTTTTAAACATTTTTCCTTTATATTCCTATGTAAAACTTCGGTCCGCCATTTTGGCCCCACCCTTGCCCTGGGGGTTATGATTTGAACAAATTTGAATCTACACTACCTGAGGATGCTTCCACATGAGTTTGATCTTTCCTGACCCAGCGGTTCTGGAGAAGAAGATTTTTTAAAAATGCCATTAATTTTTAATAAATTCATGATTATCTCCCCTTGGAAAAGGGCGTGGCCCTTCATTTGAACAAACTTAAATCCCCTTCACCCAAGGATACTTTGTGCCAAGTTTGGTTGAAATTGGCCCAGTGGTTCTTGAGAAGAAGATGAAAATGTGAAAAGTTTACGACGACGACGACAACAACGCCAACAACGCCAACAACGCCAACAACGACAACGACAGACAACGGACAAATTTTGATCAGAAAAGCTCACTTGAGCCTTCGGCTCAGGTGAGCTAAAAATGTGAAGGGAATGTGTTGAAAATATTTGGCAACGGTACAGTTGTACAACCCTATGATTACATTCTTTGCCGTGATGTGTAAAGTCACGTATTCACCCCCCCCCTTTCTTCCGTTAAGATAATTGATAAATTTTAATGTAATAAACAATCAATTTAAAAAAAAAATGTTATGATATATACAGTCCAAAAACTGAAACATGACTTATTGAGGTCTCTTCTCATGTCAATTTTTTTAATGACGCCCGATGATTGTAATGTGTTATATAAGGAGGTAACAAACAGTATTCAAGCTTAAAAGTCCATTCAAACAAGACATATCAAGTGTAGAGAAAACACAGACGTCTAAAACATCAGAAGTGAGATCAGGTGCCATGGAGGAGTGATCCTTCCATGTCGACGGGTAATACTCCACCTAACCGTGGCCTCTGATTTACGATGACTGACGATAAAAAAAAATTGCCAAACCAGCAAGTTCAACAGAATTCTAGATTATTTTAGTATGACATACACTCTGTCACTTCCCGTGCATACAAAAAAAAAGGGTTTGATATCAGAGCCATCTTGGAATATGGAGAGATATGTTGCATGCCACGGCTTCATGGTGCCTTTGTCTCTAGAAATTGTGCAAGGGTGAGCATAGAGATTTAATAAATAAAAAATTAAAGTCCAAATCCATCCAGCGCTCGTTGTCATGCTGGCGGGGATGATGGTTCATTGTAGCTCCTGCATATGGCCGACATATGAACATAAATGGTTTTCAAATCCGACAACAGAATTAGAACAAACGGCACAACCACACACACGATACCTACATATCCCATCGTCACTGAAGACGGTCGATTATCCTGTGCACTTATTTTTGTTCTTATGTAAGAATTAGTCGTCTTTTTGTCTACGTATAAAGCTTTAGAAATATTCTCCATCGCCTCCTCTATATAACGCGTGTTTGACGTATTTATGTAAGAGGTTTGACTATCACATGCTGTGGGTAATGGAGTAATAGGCACGTGTACAGTAACTGTGAAGGGAGCAAAAGAAGTCACGATTGCTGTAACCGCGTTTTCTGTGACGTATTCTGTCCTTTCGATAAATTGCGTCACTGTGACGTTTTCTGTCCTAGTGACGTTTTCTTGTACTAATACATAATCCGTTATGGCGACGTTTTCCGTCATAGTAAAATTTACAGTGAATGTGACGTTAACAGTTTGTATGACCTCATCTGTTATTGTGACGTTTTGAGTCACTGTAGTGCTTTCTATGACAGTAACATTTTCCACGGTTGTATAGTTGTAGCAGCTGGTTGGCATATACACATAGGAAGGAGAAGCTGACACTATCAGATTTTCTGTAAAGATTGAAAGATTTACAATAATATTTATTGATAATTACAGGCGAGGATCAAATACATGTATTAAATAGAAAAAAATAATAATAAGTCTCTTCTATTCTAAATTATACCTTCAGATCTGTATAGTTCTTGTTTTTTGTTGTTGTTGTTTTTTTTACATTTTCAATGAAATCTACTAAAATATGGTTCTAATGGTTTCGAGGACAAACAACTTTAATATTGTTAGTCTTGTGGTTTACAAATCTTTTAACGTGTGTGACGTAACTATGTACGAGGGGTTACCAAACAGTTCGTGGACTGAGGCTAT